>NC_133104.1:39236047-39541845 GCF_022965805.1 Primulina eburnea | reverse complement strand
TTCTGCAGGCAAAATCAAGAAAAAACCCAACATAAAGCTTTAAACTTTTGTGCTAAAAAATGCGCTGACAAAACCAAACCCAACAACTTTACCACCTAAATCAAAGATATTACTACCTTGGACCTTGGGTTCTGATCCATTTCAACAGTAGCGGAAGGCGGATGCCCAAAACTCTTCAAAGGGACACGATTCTTCCAGCCTGTAATTCGGATTCAAAGAAAAACTGAGCGATCCAAAAGATAAGTTTTTGGATACCCTTTTGAGAGAAGAAGAGCTTGAAAATGAAGAGGAAGAGAAGGAATAGACTGCGGCGGCCGCTGGGACTGCGGCGGCCGCTGCTATGGCTGTTGTTTTTGCTGTCAAAATTGACCGCAAAAAAGCCATTTTCCAGCCTTTTTATGAGGTGCGAGTCTTTTGTTTCCTCATTTCTAAAAATTTCACCCAAGGTATGCACGTTTTTTCAGAAATTTCTGGTTGAAATTTTATATGCAATTTTTATATGCTACGTATCTACCGTATTCATGCATGCAACCCATTAAAAATTAAAAATATATATATACACACACTAAAAAATAATACATATATGATGCATATGTATAATACTGATTATTACGAATCATGATCATTAATAGATTTAATAGATCGATTTGATTTATAAATTTTGTTATAGTTTTTAATTATTATTTGATTAACGATAATATAACTATATTAAATATAAATCAATTATTGTAATTATGAGTAAACTAGATGAATGATATTACTTTATCTAAAGTGATATAATATTTTTGTAAAAAACTAATTTGTGTTACAAATTCAAATTACTAAAAGTCTCAACATTTATATATATATATATATATATATATATATATATAATGTGAATTTTAAACTCGATTAAATATTGTAGTTATGAGTAAAGTATATGAAAAATATTATTTATCAAAATGAATAGAGTATTTTTGTAAAAATTAATTGTTGTCGACAACTAAGGTCTTCAACTTTTATGCATTAGTATTAGTACAAACTAATGAACGACGCACATGTGTAAAATAATAATTATTATAAATCATGATCATGATAATTAATAGATCGATTGATTCAAAAAATTTTGTTATAGTTTTTATTATTATTTGGATAATTATAATGTAATTATTTAAATATATAATTCGTACAGATGATATATGAATTTTTAAAATTTTAAAGTAAAATAGACATTGTATTTATGAATAAATAATATAAAAAAATATTACTTATATAAATGACCTTAGACTAGTAGGCCTTCATTATATGAATATGAGTTATTAGTATTCTCACACGAGTGTGTGATGTAGTTGAAAAAGTCAACGGAGGTATTTAGATCATTGAACAAATTATTCACACTTTTATCCTAACTACAAAAAAAATCGTATCAAACAAAATACAATTTTATCTCAACTACTACTACATATCTTTACATACAAACAACTAGAGGTGAGTACGGTACGGTATACCGTATCGAATTACAGTACCGTAAATATCGGACCGATATTGATACCGAAAATTAGGTATAGCGTATATTCGGTATACCGAATTTTCGATATGAAAAAAGTTCATACCAGTATCGTACCGACACCGAAAATTTTGTCGGTATACCGAAAACATTTTCGTAATACTGAACTTAAATTTTTTTAAAAAAATAATAATAAAAAATTATTTTCGGTATTTCGGTATATATCGAAATACCGAAAAAAAAATATTCCATACCGATACCGATACCAATACCGAAAATTTCGGTACGGTATGATACCGTACCGATTTTTTCGGTAAGTTCGGTATTTTTTTCGGTACGATTTTTCAGTATTTCGGTATTTCGATATTTTTTCTCATCCCTACAAACATCTCTTTAAAAATAAATTACTTTATCACTCAAAATTGATATACATGCTCATCTCATCCCACCTTTCAAACAAACCCTTTTTTGATTACGTTCTCCAACACTTTAATCAAATGAGTAGGTCTCTTGTGAGACGTCTCACGAATCTTTATCTGTGAGACGGGTAATCCCTATCGATATTCACAATAAAAAGTAATACTCTTAGTATAAAAAGTAATACTTTTCATGGATGACCCAAATAAGAAATTCATCTCACAAAATACGACCCGTGAGACCTTCTCACACGAGTTTTTGGCTAATCTAAGTAATTAACAACCCAATATTTATAGGTTGGCCCTTCCCTCTTCTCGAGGCAACTGGAAAGCAATGGAGAACTATTTATATTATCATATAATTTATATTCAAAATTAAACGAGCTTTGATGACATTAAGCATTTTAATTGAGATGCCAAATAATGAAGGCCTAGTCTAAGGTTCAGCCAACGAAATTTGACAATCGAAGAGTACTATGGTTTGTTAATTAAGCCAGCCAGATCTTAAAGTACCTGTTTCTGTACGCAAGTGAGTTCCAATAATACAGAAAATGTCAACACAAAAGTGCTATTTATTTTTACAAAAGTCTGGAATTCGTAGATGAAGAAAGTTGGCGATTAAGAATGGCCTCCATGTTTCTTCTCTTCTTCATTTTTGCATTCCATTTCCATCTAGAAATGGCGCAGCAGGAAATCTTACAAACTTACATCATCTATGTCAACTTGCCTGAAGGTCACTTTCCAGGGCAATCACAGGCTCTGGAAACCTGGTATGGTTCATTTTTGGATGGAATACATGATCTGAATAGGACGCCGTCTCGTATGGTGTATATGTATCGAAACGTGATCACAGGATTTGCAGCTAAGTTTTATCCAAATGAAGTTAAGGAAATGGAGAAGAAAGAAGGTTTTTTGCATGCCAGGCGTCAAGAAAAATACTCTTTACATACAACTCGCAGTCCGAACTTTTTGGGATTGTATCAGAATCTTGGTACTTGGTCTGCCTCGAACTATGGAAAGGGTGTGATTATAGGAGTAGTGGACTCCGGAATAACACCTGGACATCCATCGTTCAGCGGTGAAAACGTCCCCCCACCGCCTGCGAAATGGAAGGGGAAATGTGAACTGAATAAAATTTCATGCAACAACAAGCTAATTGGTGCCAGGAATTTTGCAAGCGATGATCCTGGGCCACCTGTCGACTATGATGGGCATGGAACTCACACAGCCAGCACAGCTGCCGGAAACTTTGTCCCTGATGCCGACATATTTGGCCAAGCCAATGGCACAGCATCTGGCATGGCTCCTTTGGCTCACCTTGCCATTTACAAAGCATGTGGCTACGACTGTTACAACAGTGACATATTAGCCGCAATGGATACGGCAATAGAGGACGGTGTCGACATTCTTTCTGTTTCTCTTGGTACAGATCTTGTTCTATTTTATCGAGATGTTATAGCATTGGGTGCATTTTCCGCCATGAAGAAGGGAATCTTTGTAAGCTGCTCAGGTGGTAACAGTGGCCCCGATAAATTTTCAGTGTCTAATGCTGCTCCCTGGATTCTTACAGTTGGTGCAAGTACAATCGACAGAAAAATAGTTGCTACAGCATTGCTCGGAAACAAAGAGGAATTTGAAGGTCAGACGCTGTACCAGCCGAAGAATTTTCATTCTAGGTTCTGGCCATTAATTTTTCCAGGCATCAGGGGGGACAAAAAATTCAGAAGTGCATCATTATGTCTGCCTGGAGCATTGGACGACATTGATGTGAAGGGAAAGATAGTATTGTGTGAGATAGGTGGACCGATAGATGGAGTAGAGAAAGGGCATGTAGTTCGAGATTCTGGTGGGGCAGGGATGATCCTGGTGAATGAAAAACCAGATGGATACACCACTTTTGCCGATCCTCATGTGCTTCCAGCTATAGACATTACTTACGCTTCGGGAGAAAGGATTAAATCATATATAAACTCAACTTTATCTCCAACGGCTACCATTTTATTCAAAGGGACAATGATTGGAGACAAAACGGCTCCAAGTGTTGCATTTTTTTCCTCCAGGGGCCCCAATCTTGCAAGTCCCGGGATCCTGAAACCCGATATTATCGGCCCTGGTTTGAATATTCTTGCAGCATGGTCTGAATCGGTGGACCAGAACAAGAACGAACGGGCAAGTTTTAACATGATTTCCGGAACTTCAATGTCCTGCCCTCACCTTAGTGGCATCGCGGCCCTGATCAAAAGTTCTCATCCTGATTGGTCTCCTGCAATGATTAAGTCAGCCATCATGACATCTGCCACCCAAACAAACCTTGACAAAAGGCGTATTCTTGATGAAAGAAACAAATCTGCCGACGTATTTGCCATTGGAGCCGGACATGTGAACCCAACTAGAGCACTGGATCCAGGGCTTGTTTACGATATTTCGACCCGTGATTATATCTCTTACTTGTGTTATATCTACAATGAAAAACAAGCCGCAATCATCGTGCAACGTAAAATCGATTGCAATGGATCTAAGTACAAAGGCTTGCCTGAAGCAGAGCTGAACTATCCGTCAGTTTCTTTGGAACTAGGATATCACGAAAGACCTGTATATTCCAGGACTGTGACAAACGTTGGCGATGCAAAATCAGTGTATCATGTCAAAATTGAAAGAGTCCCAAAAGTGAACTTGACCGTGGAACCTGAGGTACTCACCTTTACGAAGGTGAAAGAAAGGAAGACATATAAGATTTATTTTAGTAGACACGAGTTCAAGGAAATTGAGTCTTACGTTGAAGGTTCCATTACGTGGGTTTCTCTCAAATACTCGGTTAGAATTCCGATTTCTGTAAAATTGGTATTGTGAACCACAAAAATTGTATGTTAGGGCATCTCCAACCGTCCTCCATAATGGAGGATTCCTCCATTATGGAGGACGAAATCTTCTCCAACCGTACTCTATTTGTTTCCTCCATTTTAAATGGAGAGTATGCAATAGTGATCCTCTATTTATGGAGTATCACTGTTCATATAGAGGATTGAAAAGGAGTGTGAAATAATTACTGAAATGCCATCGTAACAATTGCGAAATAACCTTTTTGTATTTTTATGTATTTGTTTTGCTCTATTTTATATTATTATATTTCAAATTATTTAATTTATTAATTTTAATGTTAAATAATTTTTATACTTAGTTAATTTATTTTACTTGTTTTATTATTTTCATGAATTAATTATAAGTTTATTGTTTATAATAATCATGAAATGGAAATAATAAACAAGATAATGATCACAAAAATTAATTACATAATTTATTAGATTATAATCATGTTTTATTGTATTATGTTTATCGAATTAATTAAGTTCGGTTATATAATACATTATGTAATTATATAATTATATGTGTGTTTTTTTAAAATAATAATCATGTTTTATTGTATTATTATGTCTCTTATTTTTTTCATGGTAATAAGGTTAGAATTTCCATATAATGTAATTTGAAATTAATATTATTTTTAACATTGATTTTAAATTAATCTCGATTCACACATATAACCAAGGGCGGAGCCACACCCCTTTTCAATCGGGCTTTAGCTCGGGTGTTTTAAAAAATATTATAAAATTTATATGTACTTTTTTTTTTATAATTTTGGATAAATTTGATATTAGTCGGGTATATCAATTTAAAATATTAAAAGATTTTAGAGTTTAAAATTCTAGTCCGGGTATAATCGAATTCTTGGCTCCGCCACTGCATATAACTGTAAAAAAATTTAAAATAAACCTATCTAGCTCGGCTCAGAGTAGTTGTTATGGTAAGTTACACGAGTTTACGATAAATTAATGAGTGTTACTGTTAAGATTGTAACTTGGACATAATTTATTTCCAAAGTTATCTCAAAAAAGACGATTGACCAAATCTATTTAAGCAACTTCCAGGAATTTTAAACAACTGATGTGAGATAAATAACACATAAAGTTCATATATACAATTTCCAGAGATTTTATCTAAACGACGTGCGATAAGTAACACACCCACTCACGCCTAATAATGAATATCAATGAAGATATAGAGCGTAAAGTTTATGAATGTCCCAACTACGGGCAGTCAACACATAACAATAAAACATGAGCTCTGATATATACTAAGATTACGACTTGAACATAGATACTTATATGTGGAGTTTTAATACTAAGACCAAGACATTCCGCCACAGCGTAATTTATGAACATTTTAAATCTTTAATTTGTCTTTTATCTCAAGTGGAATCCTGCCACTGCTGCTTTAAATTGAGCTGAGCAATTTCAATTATTCACCAAAAAATAAAATAAAATTATGAATATATTTTCTTACATTTTTTTTATTTTTACCATTAATTTTGCAGTTCCCAGTGTACACCACATCATAAATTTTGGTATCGTTATAGCTTGAATCAAAATTTAAATTTACAAGCAAATGCAGAGTTTGTAGTTCATTTTTCTTTTCCCTGATTTTGCAGCGTGCAATCATCACGGTCATATATCTGCTTGCCGCCTGGAAAGAATATGGATAGCAATTTTCTTCAATTCTTATGTTTTCTGCCGGCAATTTTCTTCTCAAGTCCAGAATATAGACAGGACCATATAAGTATATATCCTGGCTGGGAAATTTTGAAGAACCAAATCCAGGCTCCTAGCTTTTGAATATGGCAGAGCGATTCACTTTAATATTGTATGCTCTCATTTCAATTTTTGTTAGCTTCCCTGATTCATAATTCAGCAATGGATTCCCCGCCAGGGTCGAAAAAAGTGAATTCAAGACATACATTGTGCATGTGAAGAAACCCGAGGGCCGTGTAGTCTCTACACAATTTGAGGACGTGAAAACCTATCACGAGTCATTTCTGCCTGTTATGGCTATCGGTTCAGCCGAGGAGCAAAGCTAGAAATTGCTCTACTCCTACCAGAATGTTATCAGTGGTTTCTAGTCAAGACTTACCGCTGAAGAGCTTGAGCCCATGAAGGAGAAAGATGGGTTTGTTTCAGCAAGCCCCTAAAGGATTCTACATCCTCTAACAACACATTCTCCCAAGTTTCTTGGATCGCACCTAGAAACAGGATTTGGGAAACAGTCACATTTTGGCAAGGGTCATCATAGGAGTGTAAGAGATTTTATCTAATCAACCAAATCATGTTTCTAAACATATATGAACATGATAAATAAATATGCGGAAGCTTATCGAGTATTACCTCCAGCCATTGAATCATCTGAAAGATTTCTGATTTTCCTCCGGTTTGAAGTCTTCTAAGCATTCCAACCCTCTT
The DNA here is from genome assembly GCF_022965805.1 of Primulina eburnea. Lineage (NCBI taxonomy): Eukaryota > Viridiplantae > Streptophyta > Magnoliopsida > Lamiales > Gesneriaceae > Primulina > Primulina eburnea. The sequence goes on along the minus strand of NC_133104.1, from coordinate 39,534,655 downwards.
TAGATGGTGTAATGTTTCTGTGTGGGTTGTATACCTAGGGATCTCAAACGCTTCTATTTATAGGCGTTTCTCATACCATCAATGAGCTTTATCGGGAGCACGAGATTCAAAAGGAGTGAGCGCATGCATGTCTCAAAGTCTAAAGATGAGGCGGCTTACGCAAAGTTTGTCAAAAGTGTTGGCTATGGCCGTCGCCATTGTCGACACGTTTATTTCCTTTTGTTTGATATGAGCCACATTAATATTTGTTAACATTTATCAAATATTTCTTACATTCTCCCACTTGGCTCTTATACATCTCAATTTCCATAGGAGAAAACAAAATACATGAATCATGGCGATAGGTCATCTTAAAACGAATATTATCTTCCATGTATTACAATGCATTATGTCTCTCAAATCTGTATAACTTAATGAATAAACCTTATGTTTATTCGAGGTCCAACTTTATTGATATTTTTCTCAAGATAACTGAATATGTACATAACTGAATATGAGAAATATCATAACTGAATGAGTTTCATAAATCATAATCAAATGTATATACCAGAAGTTTTTAGGAACCAAGTCCAACATTAATTACCACATGATCATTAAACATCTTAATTTGCATGCCTTTAGGTTAAATGATCACCAATTCATTGATAAACGTCCAATGGCTAAAAACTGTATGTCGATATACTTAATTCGACTATCGCTTTAGTCACAAAGACTACAACTGAATTGTCGTAATATAATCTTAATGGCTCAGACATAAAATTCACAATTCTAAGCCCAAAATGAAACTCTTTAAATACACCATATAATATTGCTTCAACATAAATGACGAATTTAGACTCCATAGTGGAAGTAGCAAATCACTTTCCAAATTGTCAATTCGTTTCTACATACGCATGTAAAACTTTAGTACCATGAAGGTATCCAAAACATTTTGCAGCCTTTTATTGATCAAATACTTTAGATTATTCTGATAATTCCCATAATAATTCAGCTCCCACTAACCTTATGGTATACATAATTGCCCATAATGTTCTCAACAAAACTTAATGAAGAGATAGCATCATGAAACATAAAATACCACTTAATGTGAGGTTTTTCTAATTTATATAGTTTCATTAATCTTGTAATATTAAATCTCACAGTCATTAGAGAAGAATACTTAATGTTATTTGATATAACATTCTTACTCTATATATCACTATTAAAGAATTTTGTTTTCACAACCAACTAATGCAAATCTAAACCAAATGGGTTATTAATGTCATGATCACATTAAGAGAATTTTCTTAAATACATGAGAAAATATTTTTATGTAGTAAATTCTCTTTCTTTGAATGAATTTCATAGCAACGAGTATATCCTTATGTTGTTCAATGTCGTCTGATGAGACTTTATTTGTCTCAAGGAATCATTTATAACAAATGACGACTGAACCAACTTTTATACTCTATTATTTGCTATTGAATTCCTTTATAATTAATGACATTATACCGCAAATTAGATTTCTTATGCTCATGGATTGTGAAAACACCTCAGGATCATTTTCGACATCAAAAATAAATAGTCAGATTCAAGATACACAATATAATCACTTAAAATTGTTGATCCCTTAATTCAACTAGATCATCTTAATGTTGCATCAACACTTTCCAGCGAAACTAGATTGTGTTGTTCAACTGAATACTCAATATCTTGATGAGCATTAAGATCCATATGATCATGATCAACAATTTGTGGAATTTATATGACTGGTCCCACAACACACTTTTAACTTGATAGATGTTGCGAATATAAATCAATAAATATAACTTGCGTGGCTGAATGAGCATCATAATGATCAATATTCTGAATTTGATCGCTCCCACTAATCAAGTCATTCTTAAGAAATTTCATCTCTTGATTCCACAAACTTTATGATTTGTGATGGACATTTACATATCCTTTGGACCCTTTGGTATATCCAATGAAATACCCATTAATGGACCTCAGTTGTAACTTGTTTTCTTGTGAACTATAAACTTTTGTTCAAACATGTATATGTCCCAAATTCGATTTCCAATATTTCCATAATTAAAATTTGATCTTATGGATACCTTTAATTGGAATCCGACTTGACATAACACATTAGTCTTAGGAGTTTCAATTCACAAGAACTTAATAAGTTTGGAGGTACTAATCATACTCCAAAATGTCCATCCTCAGTGTATTTACTATAATACTTTTTACCTTTATCTCATCTCACGATCTTAATTTGCTTATCGCATCAATTCTTTACATCTATCACTTCATATTTATTATGAAGCAAGTAGATATATACATATCGTGAGTAATCATTCATAATGGTAAAAAATTTCTGACCATAAATATCCATATTAATGATCTCCAATATGTCTAATCATTCAGTAACATCTTTCTTTGACACATTGATCTACTTATTCTTAATGTAGTCCAAATAAGTGTCAAAATAAATAAAATCAAGATGTCACATAATATTAATACATAGCACAATGTCTTAATATCAATATTTTCTGCAACATGCTATAGTGGACATATTTTATAAATTAATGTGAAAAGACCATCAAACAAAATATCATTTCCAAAATTTATCAGATTTACACAATAAACTGAATGATAAATTTGAAAAATATCTTTTTGATACTAGTTTGAAACTGAAATCAAATTTCTATGAAATTTGGAATTAAAAGTCTTTTCCAACTAAAATATAAAACCACGATGCAAGTCTCGACAACCTCCATATGTGAAATCATCTAATTTACTGAATAGATGAAACTTAAATCACTTCTTAATGATTTCTTCGAGTCTTGCAATTTTTTCATGATATTGATAACATGGATTGTAGATCATAATCAATCCACCAAATGCTATGAATAACCATATTGGATTATACCTAATGAGAGTTGAGAATTCATGTTCACACTTTATCTCTCATTTATAACATTTCACTCTCTTCTTAAACACATATGGTCAAAACTCATTTATTGACCATTTAACTTTATGTGTTTTAGAATATCTTAAGTGAGTAATAATGTTGAGCGAGAGTGCTCAAAATATTGTGAACTAAAATATCTCAAATATCTCAACCTCAATATTTTAAAATGATCCAATTATATTTCTTCATGTACATGACACGGTCGCACTTAAATATTAGTGAGCTTTAAATAATTAAAACTATATAATTAAGGTGTGTATGAACACTATCATTCTGTTTGATTTAATCCATGATCCCAGCAGAAATATTGATCTTGATGAAACTATATGAGAAACTATTAAATTTCTCCCACTTTTCATAAAGATCGTCACTTTAATCACTGGTTTCATTAATGACAGGTGGTTCATCTTTCCTAATAGTAGTGTTCATTAAACCTGTATGAAGAATAATCTTCCATTTTCACACCTTATAATTATAACCTTGAATCTTAGGAATTATTATTAGAGTAATTAGTATATAAATTTGCTGCAAAATTAATGAATACATGCTAATGTTATCAAATGAAGCAATAAACCATATGTCATGGTTTACCCCATGTAAAGCATGATATATATGAATCACTGACATAAAAATTGCCTGTGGGCTAAATTTTTAATTCAATTAGATTCATATAACTTTAATGATATAGCTATTGAATTATACTTTATTCTTAATTCCTGTGGGTAAATTAAGAAATAATTCAATATAATATCCTAATTAATTATATTTAACATAATGAAATTTTCCGTGGGATAAATTTCACTAATTAAATACAATTAATTACAATTTATATCCTTTATGACCAAATGTGATTTTTAATAATCAATGTATAATTTTAATTCAATTGAGGATGCTGTGGCTACTCTTCAATTAATTAAAATCATACGAATCACTAGGATATTGAATTCTTTATGCATAAAATATTTATTCTTCATAATTATTCATCTACAAGTATTACCAAATGATGAATAATTTTATGTAATTTATGTCTGTTATAACTAAATGTGATTAATGTATAATTTTAATTCAATTAAAGATGCTGTGGCTATTCTTTAATAAATTAAAATTATACGAATCACTAAGACATTAAATCACAAATTTTTAAATATGTATGCTCTTAATAAATGTCTTTCATGTGATCCTCAACCCACTTAAAGTATAATTTTTCATAATTAAGGGTGATATGGCTAAACCTTAATTATTTAAAATTAGACGGTTCACTAGACATAAATTTTGATTTTACAAATGTCCTTTATTCCACTTTATGTGATCTTTAACCGACTTAATGTATAATTTTTCATAATTAAGGATGCTGTGGCTAAACATTAATTATTTAAAATTATACAGATCATTGGACAAATTTATTTATTATACTTAATAAATGTCCTTAATGTGATCCAAATCTGACTTAATGTATAATTTCTCTTAATTAAGGGTGCTGTGGCTAAACCTTAATTATTTAAAATTATACGGATCACTAGACAAAAATTTTGGCTTTAATTAACGCTTTATATAATAATTATTTCGCAATCAACACTTTCCAAGAGTGCTCCCAGGATAGATAGGTAGTGCTAAGGCCTTTTAAATACCCAACTCCTAGTCAGAGCAACATTCCTCAGGGAGACCAGTGGCTAGTCAAGGCAATTTAAACCGATCTATGAAGAACTCCCTCAGATCATGTTTTCTCACGTCACCTTATAATTATTATTCAACTTAATTATCCACATTTATGTGAATCTTAATAAGCCAAAATTTTTCATTAAATAACTTTATATTCACATTTTTACTTAATATGAACAATACATTCCCCATCAGTTTTTCTCTTCAATCAGAGTAGTGATAAAGTGAGGATAAAAATGTGGGCTCCTCAACAGTTTTTCTCTTTTATCAGAGTAGTTATAAAGTGAGGATTATTTGTTCATTTGTGAACATCTGAAATATTTTAAATATTATATTCACATCTTACTTCATATGTTCATTTTAAATTATAAACAACTCAATATAATTTAATATGAACATAATGTGAATATTGATTTACCAAAATATTTTTCAATATTATTTGCATTTTAAATTTCAAGAATAAATGCAAACATAATATTAAATTTGCATGTACACATCAAACACTTATCCATATTATTTGACATTATATCTTACATGCAAAAAATAATTTCTAAACATGTATTAGAAATTACGTCGAACTTGAAATTATTTTTAATGTGTACAAATTATTTGACCAAATGCTATATGTATACCCAATTATACATATAACTTAATTACACATTAATTATTATTATTATTATTTTAAGAACAATAATAATAATAAAACAAAACTCCATCAAATTAAAACAAAACTCCATCAACGGCAATGTCACAATTGACGTGGGTCCCGTTTATTTTTTATTTTTTATTATTCATTAATTATTATTATTATTATTTAAAATTAATAATAATAATAATCATCATCATGATAAAAACAAGGCAAAAACTTGTGTGAGACGGTCTCACGGGTCAAATTTTGTGAGACGGATCTTTATATGGGTAATCCATGAAATAGTATTGCTTTTTATGCTAAGAGTACTACTTTTTATGATAAATATGAGTAGGGTTGACCCGTCTCACAGATTGAGATCCGTGAGACGGTCTCATATGAGACCTACTCTAAAAACAAACGTACACCAATTATGGGTCCCATGTTAAAAAAAAAATTAAAATTTTTCAACTCAGTTCTCGTACAATAATTGAAGCCAGTTGCCATTCATTTGCAGGTTGTTATTCAATTACATTCATTACGCAGAGAATTTATTTCTCATTCACGTGATATGTTAAATTGCCTCAATTATGAAGACCATTTCATTGAAGAACTTATAGCGTCGTCTTCTTTTTTCAGCCGAAACATTCTCAGAAACTTTCTTCGAAAAAAAAAAATTTTCTCCTAAAAATTCTTATTTTATATTTCAAGATTTCAGCTGAGAACTCCAAAGTGCAACCAAGAACAGAATTCTCAGGTAAGTTTCTGAATATTATTATGTCCGACTTCAAATTTCTTACGTAAACTTTCAGAAATCAATTTCTTAAAATTTATGATATCCGATCCTCAAGCTTCTTAAACAAATTTCAGAAAGAAATTTTCAAAATTTCATGATATCGGATTTTCAGAAAACAAAATTTCAAGGCAGAGGTATCACGGCTCTGATACCAAATGTAAGAGATTTTATCTAATCAACCAAATCATGTTTCTAAACATATATGAACATGATAAATAAATATGCGGAAGCTTATCGAGTATTACCTCCAGCCATTGAATCATCTGAAAGATTTCTGATTTTCCTCCGGTTTGAAGTCTTCTAAGCATTCCAACCCTCTTTAGATGGTGTAATGTTTCTGTGTGGGTTGTATACTTAGGGACCTCAAACGCTTCTATTTATAGGCGTTTCTCATACCATCAATGAGCTTTATCGGGAGCACGAGATTCAAAAGGAGTGAGCGCATGCATGTCTCAAAGTCTAAAGATGAGGCGGCTTACGCAAAGTTTGTCAAAAGTGTTGGCTATGGCCGTCGCCATTGTCGACACGTTTATTTCCTTTTGTTTGATATGAGCCACATTAATATTTGTTAACATTTATCAAATATTTCTTACAAGGAGTTCTTGACACACCGATATTCCCCAGTCATCCTTCGTTTAGCAGTGAAGGCATGCCACCTCCAACAGCTAAATGGAAGGGTAAGTGTGAATTCAAGGCAACAGTGTGCAACTAGAAGCTTATTGGGGCAAGATCATTTGATGTGGGATCTATGAACTCGAAAATGTGCAGCCAAGTTCAGTCTTGTACCAAGCCCAAGAATTCAAAAATTTGAACACATTCAACGACTTTGTAACAGCCTATAATGGTCAATTTTCGAAAATGCAGCAACACTCAGATTGTAATAGCCACTTTGCATCCATTTAACACCATTTTTAGCAAGCCTATGATGACGAATTTGACCCTAACTTGTAACATCTCAATGGTGATAGAATATGGCCTTAAAAGTGATGATCAATGGCCTTAAAATCATGTCCATTCAGTTGACCATTCTCTCCCTATAAGTACCACCTTGAAGATCCAGCAAAGCACACCAAAAACCTCACTAGAATTCAAGCAAAGAGGCTGCCAAATACAAAGCATTCAGGAGAATTTTCTTCAAAGCATTTCTGTCAAAGTTTCGTCCATTTTCGAGCAATTTTTTCTATTCAAGTACAAGCAAAGTAAAGTCCGAGCTCGAAGAAGTTTCTGTCCAACTTTGGAGACAAAAAACTCAAATTTTCCAACAAGTGGAGCATAATTGGGTAAAATGGACTTATGTTTTAAAATAAAAATGTATGTTTTATTTCGATCGTGCACAAAATGTTTTCTTGTGCTATTCGACCTTTGTTCGGCCCATTTGATTTGATAAGTATGTTCATTTCGTCACAAACATGTTATAAGTTCAAGAGAACTAATATGATTCAAATTAAAAATGGTTAAGGAAAATATTCTGAAACATGATAAGTTACAACAAGTTATTACCTTGATACAATAGGTAACAATAACCGCTATATGACCTCACCTTTTAGAGAAATTACATATTGAAGATTGATTAGTTAAACCATAGAAATGAGATGAAGTTCAATGATATACGTATATATACAAGGTTATGTTATGATTCTGCCATGTTTCATAAGTTTTAGGTTCTATAAATATGTGTATACATTATATTATTTATATGTTCGATCGACCCACATTCGTCCTCAAAATACTCACCTTTCATACTCTTCTCCTCAGATAAGAATGAAAAATAATTAGATGGAGAGGAATAAGAATTTTTTTTGGGCTGGTGATAAATATATATAAAGCTCAAGATCATGCAATTGTTTTAGTTTTTCTTTAGTTAAATTGTAATTGCTTATCCAGTACTTTATGCATCTTGACTTCAACATTGTAAAGACAATGAGCTATTTTATAAAATACACTTGTTCTGATTATTTGATTACTACGAATCTTGTTGTTTTATAATGTTAAACAACACCGGTGTTAAGTGCTCCGGAAAATGGGGCATGACACATGCCTCATCATGCACATGTACAAGGAAGGGAATTAGGCCGCTGATTATTTGGCTACTGAGTCTTGAGGCTCATGTTCATAAATTTGCCAAAGCTATTTACGCTATAAAAAGTCCTAGTTGTAGTAATTCATTGGAGGTTTGGATTAGTCCACCCCTGCTTTTGACTTATATACAGGTCGGGGTGGGTTGATTTCATCTTACATATAGGGGCACAATCCACATGATAGAATCAATGGCCCAAATTTAGCCACACATACACAAGGTCCACAATTTTTTTTAAAATCACATATGTGTATGAATCTTGTCCATCCAAATCATGTGGAGGCAGTGCCCCCTTAGGTAGCATCGACTTAACCGTCTCGGGGTGTTGGTGTCTGCCAAACCCTCAAACCCAGCCTGATGGTTTTTTTTTTTTTAATAAGAAAAAAAGACTTGTATCTCACACCTCTATGATATCTTTGCTGGAAAATTTCCACATAATTTGGCGATGTATGATATCGATAGACTAGCAACCTCGTCATTAAGTTAAGATTAGTTGACTTTATTGACCAATGTAATAAAAAATTGATAGTCGATCGAGAATGTTACTTCGTAAAATTTAAATAGTTTACATCAGTTGGGTCAAGACTAATCCTCAAAAATAACATAATCAAGGTGGGGTTGAATTCCTCAAAGTTGATTAAGAAATTAGACATCGCCTGCTTGCTTATTTTAATTTAAAAAGAGGGAAAATTTTGCTTAAAATTCACAACCCCCTATTTTTATTGGCATTGAATACACAATTTAGGTTGTGTTTGGATCGGAAGATTTAGATTTGAGATTAATATTTGAAAAGATGATTTGAAATAACTTAATATTAGATGAAATTGAAATCGACCACGATAACTCAGAAGACATTTAATTACTTGAAAATTTGAAATTCTTTCTCAAGTGGATTTACCAAAACAAATTAATTGACTTGTCGATCCAATTACAAGATAACGAATAATTGCATTAAAAGAAAAGGTCAATAATTGCATGCCTTAAAGTCTAATTTTTTTAATGGAAATTCCATTTATTTTCAAGTGACCTCTCTTTGTTTCATTTCTTAATGATGCAATTTGAATTAGCACGAAATATGTACCGCATACGCGTGTTTATACTCGTAACTGAAATTAAATTGACAAGGTCACCACTAGATTATTTATGTTCAATCTATACTTTTTTGCATCACTTGTAATATTTTCACAAAAACATATATAAGACATTGTTACGAGTCAATTTTGTGAGATGAGTATTCTATTTGCGTTACCCATAAAACATTATTATTTTTTGTGCCAAAAATATTAATTACTTTTTATTGTAAATATGAACATTATTTACGTCTTCTCGTAACAGACCTACTCTAATATTTTAGAACTCTACTAATTCGACTGACTCCACTTTGGAATAAATTCCACTAATACTAAGGTTGAACCAAATGATTCAAGCTCGAATTCTAATATTTCTAATTCGAGTCAGAATTAAGTTGAATATTCAAAGCCAACTCAAGATCAAGATCAAGATCGAGCTCGAATACGAAGATAAATGCAGCATCCATGAGTTCGGACGGGTTAGTTCGCCTAGCTAGCCCCTAATCTCTCCTGTGTCTGACCTTGTGAAAATTCATGCAAAAGCATCTGACCAAGTCGATTCCTTCAGCGACATAGTCACAGGAACAAGTCTTGGTCGGCAATGAAGTTGGAGTACTTAGTTATGTAATAATATATAACATTGAAAACTCAAAGTTAAGGACGAAGCACTTGTATAAATAGTTGACAAATCCAAAACTAAACACCAATTGCATTGGAAACCAAAGTTTCAATTACCAATAAAGGAATTAAAAACATGAGATTCCTGTTATTTGTTACCTTTATTTGCATTCTGAATTTCGGTTCATCAACAACATTTGCTCAAGATTTACCAGGTGAAACCAATTTGGAGACTTACATAGTTCGTGTCGAGGAACCTGATGCGCAGCTTTCCTCTGAATCAGGCAGCTTCGACTGGGACAAATGGTACCGGTCGTTCATGCCAACCACCATGGCAACGTCCTCAACCAGTGGAGACCGAATGGTTTACACATATCATCACGTGTTTAAGGGCTTTTCTGCTAGATTATCTGCAGATGAAGTGAAAGAAATGGAAAATAAGGAGGGATTCATATCAGCACGTCCCCAAAGAAAATTGTCCTTGGATACAACTCATTCGCCTAACTTCTTGGGCTTGAACCAGAACATGGGGTTCTGGAGAGATTCCAATTATGGCAAAGGTGTGATCATTGGAGTAGTGGACACTGGAATTTTACCGGAACACCCTTCCTTTAGCGATGAAGGGATGCCACCTCCACCAGCGAAATGGAAGGGGAAGTGTCAGTTCAATCACACAACATGCAACAATAAGATTATTGGAGCTCGGTACCTTGGGAAGCCTCTTAATGAGAGTCCACTAGATGATGATGGCCATGGCACGCATGTCGCGGGAACTGCTGCCGGAAACTTTGTGAAAGGAGCAAACTTGTTCGGCAGTGCTAATGGGACAGCATCTGGCATCGCGCCACTTGCTCATTTAGCCATTTACAAGGTTTGTTACTTATCTTGTTCAGACAGTGATATTCTTGCTGGGATGGACTTTGCTATTGAGGATGGAGTAGATGTGCTTTCTATCTCTATTGGAGGATTCTCTTTTGGTTTCTACGACGATGACATAGCGATTGGGGCATTTAGTGCTATGGAGAAGGGGATCTTGGTTAGCTGCTCAGCTGGAAATAATGGCCCGAGTGATAGAACAGTACATAATGCGGCCCCTTGGATTCTAACCGTAGGTGCAAGTACTACGGACAGAAAGATAAGGGCTACTGCAGTCCTTGGAAACAATGAACAGTTTGATGGCCAGTCCGCTTTTCAGCCAACGGATTTCCCAACGACACCGTTGCCTCTTGTATATGCCGGGACGATTAACAAAAGTGATTCTTTAGCTCCATTTTGCGACCCGGAATCATTGAACAGAACATCCCTCCTCAAGGGAAAAATAGTGGTGTGCGAATTAGGCATAGTAACAGCGACTGAAAAAGGAGAAGCAGTGAAGAATGCTGGAGCGGCTGCCATGATTGTGGTGAATAATGCACGGTATGCGAATACAACATTTTCAGAATTCTATGGCCTTCCTGCAGCTTATGTCAGTTATGCAGATGGGTTGGCCATCAAGACTTACATAAATTCAACTTCCACACCCACGGCCACAATTTTATTCAAAGGTACTGTAATAGGAGATGATCGAGCCCCAGTGGTCGCGGCTTTCTCTTCGAGAGGGCCAAATCGGGTTAGCCTCGGCATCCTTAAACCTGACATTTTAGGCCCTGGAGTCAACATTCTCGCAGCATGGCCTACCTCAGTGGAAAACATCGCAAACACCAAGTCCACATTCAACATAATATCTGGTACCTCAATGTCATGCCCACACCTCAGTGGTGTCGCGGCATTGCTCAAAAGCGTGCACCCTGATTGGTCTCCAGCAGCCATAAAGTCAGCAATCATGACTACAGCTGATGTCGTAAATCTCGCCAAGAATCCAATCGAGGACGAGACATTTCTTCCTGCAGACATCTTTGCCACTGGATCAGGACATGTCAATCCGTCCAGAGCAAACGATCCAGGACTGATTTATGATATCCAACCGAAAGATTACATCCCTTACCTATGTGGTTTAAACTATACAAACAGACAAGTCGGGGTTATTCTTCAACGCAAGGTAGATTGCCTGGTGGAATCAAGTATGCCGGAAGCACAACTCAACTATCCTTCATTTTCTCTCACTTTTCCATCATTCAATATTTCAACACCTCAGACATATTCAAGAATGGTGACAAATGTTGGTGAGCCGAACTCATCTTACGTCGTTGAGATTGTCCCACCCCCTGGAATCGAAGTCCTTGTTCAACCCGCTAAGCTCGATTTCTCAGAGTTTAACCAGAAACTGCAATATCAAGTGACGTTTACACGATTGAATATCACGACCTCAAACATCACAATTGTCCAACAAGGTTTCTTGAAGTGGAGTTCCACCAGGTATTCAGTTAGGAGTCCTATCGCGGTTATGATGCGTTAACAGATCCCGGAAGAATATTGCATTAAATTCTTTCCAACATAACTATTTATTGCATGCATTTGATGGATTATTTATGATTGCTTGCGGCTTGGTATCAGTTTATTTACTAGAATAAGAAGACATGAACTTATGTAATAATAATTTAATCTGCAAAATGAGTGCATATATACGACACATTTCTTCATTCAGACTTTGCCTCAAAAGCCATTACGAACATTTGGCGATTCCAATCTACGTACAGTCCTTTAATGTGAATGCTGAGCAAAATAATAATAAAGAAAAAAAATTTATAATTCACAAACTTTGTCTAGTTTGAGTTTTGGTCCATTAATTTTTCAAATTTTGATTTTAATATATTAAATTAGATTTTTTTAAGCTTTCAGGCCTATTTTGCTAGAGTGTTGACGTGATATCGAAAAATACTGACATGATATCAGAAATTGTTCACGTATCCAATATCATGTCGTCAATTGAATTAAAAATTAATTTACCTAAACTAAATTTTGAAAAGTTAGTAGATCAAAACATAAAATTAGACAAGCTAGTCTTACATAATGGTAAATTTATATGTATAATATACCCTTAGACATACATGTTTCACATAGACATGATCATGTAGAAGCCATACATGTTTTAATAAATATACTCCATATATAGTATTTTTCCAATTAATATAATTAATTTTTCTAGAAGATATAAGTGTGTTGTATTTTCTTTAATACATTAGAAAATTATTATTTTTATCAGTAATTTTATACTATTTTGAAATTTTATAGATAATTTTTGTACATATCTTTCTGCACTTTCGTATGTAATTTTGGCTATTTTAGCCATTGTGTTAAACTTTTAAACCTTTTTGTTGCAAATATAACATAAATTCAAATTAGATGAGATGATATATATTTATCTTATCATCGAATACACGTAAAGAAATTAAATGACATAATTAACATTAATATATTTTAATTAAAAATAAATTTTTACATGGATAGATAAATTGATTAAATTTTTTTTAATAGTCATGATTGCTATAGAATCTAAAATAATATTAATGCGAAATGTAAAATATTATATAGTGAAACTTGTATTTATTAGGGAAAATAAATATTTGGTTCAGTAACTTGTTTCTCTCTCTTTTTTTTTGTCCATGAACTTTTCCATTCTTAGTTTTGGTTCAATATCTTCTGAATTTGACTATTTTGGTTCAGCTGCTAAAAATTCGTGGATTTTTTGATTTTGAAGGGACGTAGATTTATTTGGAAGCAACTTAACATTAAAACAAATCGAACAAATTTTACAAAGTTCTATGCATTCTACCAGAATCATTCAATGATTATGCCAATAATCTAATCAGCATTTTTTTATGAAATCGAAAATTTCAATGGTAGATGGACCAAAATAGCTAAGTTCAGGAGTTATTGTACCAAAAAAAAAACTAAAAAGTTAATGGACAAGTTAAAAACAAAAAAATTTAATGGGGAAAAAAATTTTCCATATTAAAATATTAGAATAAGACACCGATATGAGAAAAAAAATTTGGAGATGCCAATTGTGTGTTTTTGTAATATACTTTGTGCTCTCTCTTAAAATAAAATTATAAATGATGAAACATTTTAAATAATTACTACTCCTTTAAAATAGGAGTTGAAGTTTAGAATAATTGTGTTGTTTTAAGTATACTTGACATGATTGATTAATAGGAGATCATCGTTGAGCTACGATAGCTCGGTTCTTGAAATATTGAACAACGATGAATTAAATCAAGTTTGGTCTTCAAACCAAGCAGAAGACACTCAAAATAATCCTTCATAGAAACCGATTAAACATTTTGTAAAGCATTTAAGATATATACAAGTTGAATGAGTAAAAATATTTTGGTTGAAGCATTTTATCAAACATTTGTTATGAAATATTTTGGTATTTGAAGAACACATAAAATGTTTCAACAATGCATATTTAAAAATAGTGGAAATGACAAGTAAATGAAATAAATAAATAGACACGAATTTGTTTATGGATGTTCGGAGATTAACAACTCCTACGTCACCCCTTCTTCCCCTTGAGAAGGATCCACTAGAAGACTTTGATTTATACAATACCTTATACAAACTCATTTCAACTTTGGACTTATCTCTTGCCTAATTGAAACTCCTAACACACTCTCGATTGTAGGCCGCAACCTCACAATCCGAATAATGTTTAACGTCTCTTATGCCAAGACTACAAACACAATCTTTAATGTCTTTGTGTCAAGACTCACTCAACTAAACTTTGAAGTTCAACTTTCTTTTATATGTATGAGTTATTATGTGTGAGAAATTTATCTTTTACAATGTACATCTTTTCATGCCCCGAGACGGGGGTTGGTTGACACCGACGTTGCTCTCAATTTTACATTCGAAAACAACAAGCCTCGGAAGGATAAAATTCAGGAACCAGTCTTTTTATTCATAATACGAAATAATTCTTTATTTGATACAAACTCGAATCATTAATGTTTTACAGCGGAAATGTAAAACATACAAAACATTGCTTCTACAGATGCAGCGGAAAAACATAATTTAAAACTGAGAATAACAGTCTTCTTCTTCACCATCCCCAAAACTGATTCTGCTCCTTTTCTTATAACCTTTCTTCATTGTTCTTATCTGAGATGTTATGGTGGGTGAGTGATATGGTTGTCACTCAGTAAGCGGGGGCGGGAATAACTCCCAGTTTTTGAAATCATTTTCATACAGAAACGTAATACGAAAAATATACAGAAATTCTTATTTTCATAACAGAAATCAGTATTCAGTATTCAGAAATCAGTATTCAGTAATCAGGAATCAGAAGTTTAACAAGTAAGCACTGACCACGTTCGTGAATTTCATGGCTAAACTGATATCAGTCCCCTAAATATTCTCTCCTCTAAGGGTGATGCCAGTAATCAGTAATGTTCAGAATATATATTCCTACCATTAGTTCACTCAATTTCAGTGCTTCAAAACCAGATATCAGAAATCAAGACTATACTTTGCTTTAAAACAGAAATCATCAAACGGTTTTCAAGATATCTATACATAAGCCCACTTACAGTAATTTGCTAAAAGTGTTTCGGTTGAAGTCTGAAATCTGCTTGTTCTTGCTACTAGTTTCTGCTGCTCGAAAATCAGCACTCTCTTAGCTCGAAAATTCAAGTGATAGTCTCAAGATTTGTGTAACCCATTTCAGAGGTCTGAGAGTGATATTTATAGACCAAATTATGACTGTTAGCCTCCCAATTAATGACCATAATCTGACATTAACAGCCTTTATTCCATGTTAAATGCTTCAGTTACAAGTCATGGGCTGAATTAGTAACCGTCTGCTGGAATTTCGTGATACTGCTGCTGGATTCTAATCTGCTGGAAAAATACCAGCTTCTGAAATAATAGCTTCTGCTGGAATTTTGCATTGCTGCTGGAATTTCGTGCTGTTGATGCTGCTGGATTTTATCTGTTGTCTGCTGCTAGGATTCCAATCTGCTGGAAAAATACCAGCTTTTAAAATATTAGCTTCTGCTTGAATTTTTTAGCTTCTGCTGAAATTTGCTAGCTGCCGCTATTGCTGAAATTTCAGGTTCTCACACATCTCAAATATATTATCACACAAGGGCTTGTGCTTTCAAATAACATATTTCTTCATGCTAGCTGCAGATGCTTTGAATCCCCTTCAAAGGCTCTTGTTTGATCTTCAAGATGTTGTAATTTTAGGCCCCAACAATGATATATATGTTAGACACAAAGAATATGACTGTTTGGAAAGTTTCTATACTGTTTCTGAAACTGCAACAGTAAAATTCGCCTTGCCAGACATTTTCTCGAGCTTAAATTGGTTGTTCAGCGGTTGAAACTGTTCAGCGGTTGAAAATCGATCAACGGTTGAAACTGGTAGCGGCTGAAAATTGGTAAGCGGTTGAAACTGGTCAGCGGTTGAAAACTGATCAGCGGTTGAAACTGAACTGGCCAGCAGCTCAATCTGGTGTGTTGAAATCAGCTTGATGATTTCAGTTTGTGCAAAATCAGTAGCTTCATCGTCATATATCATCATGTTAAGCTTCGATTCAAAGTTTGAATTTTGAAGATAATTTGTTGATCATTGTTATCTTTTCAACGTATACTGAATCGCTTCATTTAAATAAACGAGCTGAGAAATATGACCAAAACACTACAACTGCTCATACCCAACTGATTGCTGTTTTCGAGCAATCAGTTTGTTCATTCAACGAATAGTTTGGCCTAGATAAAATCCGATTTTGCCCAACTGACGTGAAATGCGACTTGTTTTAAATTGAGTTTTCTGATTGGTTAGACTAGCAGATTGTCATTTGAATCATCCAGTTGAGAGATATCATCAAAACATGAAGCTCGTCAGAAATTCAGTTTGTTTAAGCACAGTTTAATTTCATTCTTGTGTTAATAACTTCACACTTGAGTAAATATGTTAGAAATACAATAAAAAGTTTTGTTAACATAAATATAAAGGATAAATGAATCAAATCATATCGAATAATTAAAAAAAATGTAAGGTTCGAATTAGGTATATTTGAATTCGAGTTTGATTCGAAGCTCGAATATTTTTAGATTTTTCTGGCTCGATTTCTACTCAAACTGAAGTTTGAATTCGCGTTTGGCTCGAAATATTTGGACCTATTCACGAACTATTCAGACAAAAGTTCGATAATGAAAGTTCAAAAACTCAAAATGTATATATATTTAATATATAATAATATTGTATTAATATAATATCAAGGCTTAAGAACTATGGAACAAAATAATTTTGGTTTAAGTTCGGCTCAAAAAAATTTCGACCATGTCCGAGTTTGGCTTGAGTTCGATAACTTCAAATACGAATCAAATAATTATTGAGGTGGCTCGAAAGCTAGCGAACTAGCTGGATTTGTTTATACCCCTAAGTGCAACACAAAAAAAATTCAACGACCATATATATCAAAGTTAGTTTCTCTAAGGTTGCACTTGGATTCATGACTTTCATATCCATGGATTTCAAATGTCAAATGTATTTAGATAAGAAAGGCCATGAACTGCAAAATCCATCACTCGCATATATATTAGGAGTGTAAAAAAATCTAATCGAGAAGAATATTATTAAAAATCTAAGGTTCAAATTCGGTTCGAATTAAATATATTAGAGTTTGAGCTATATTTATATTTGAAGCTCGAAAATTTTAGACTTTTTGGCTCGCGTTCAACTGGAAATGAAGTTCCAATTTGCGTTAGGGTCGAAATGTTAGAACCTATCTGCGAGCTATTGTGACTATTGCTCGGATATTAAGATCAAAGAATGAAGGATCGAAATCTTGAAACGTCTGAAAAGCTCGAAACGAAAAGCTCAAAATGTATATATATTCAATATAATATTATATTAATCAAATATTAAGGCTCGCGAACTATCGAATAAAATAATTTTGGCTCGAGTTCGGTTCGAAAAAAGTTCGAACTGTTCGAATTCGGCTTGAGTTCAATAAATTCGAATACAAATCAAATATTTATCTAGACGACTGTAAAAGCTCGCAAATCAGTTCGATTTGTTTACACCCTAACGTATATAATGTTTCAAATTAATTACGATGAATTTCAAATTCACCAATATTGATATAATTTGAATTCATTCTACTTTGAGTAAATAAATTATGAAATGACCTATTATTTCATTGTTAATAATAAAACTATAATCGAAATATGTGAGATTTCAATTTAATCTCCCAAATGCCCTTTAGAAGTCTATCTCATAAAAAATACTAGTATTTTGGCACATATATTGTGTACGTAAAATAATTGATGTATGTGTGTGTGTGTCTATATATACACACACACACGTTAGTTAGAAATAAAAAAACTAATAATTGAATTATATTAATTAATAATTAAGGAACTAAAGCGCATTAGAATGATGAATAAATCATTCCATAAATATCTTACAGATATAAAACACCCAAATTGTGGGAGAGTGAAATTTATTACGATACAAAGAAGATAGACGACTTTTAGATATTACAAACACACACACGCACACGCACATATATATATAAATTGGTGATTAACTATAACAAATTAAGAGTAACAAGAAATTTAAACAAATCTACGTGCTTTTGCTACAAATATGCTTGGAATTGGTTAATTAATAGCGCCACAAGTCCTCCTTACGATCCCATTTGGTGCAAGTAATGGCTGAATCTCCCCCATCTTTATCATTGCAGCAGCGAAATCAGCAGCGAAAGCTCCTGGATTCCTGCTGTACTCGAGGACGATGCTGTTTGTTGACGCGGAAGTGAAAAGAACCTGATCGGATTGAAGAAGACCCTTTCTCTGTACCAAATTCCTGAAGTAGTTGTTATCGAATGAATTTGGTGTCACCAAATCAAGTGGAGCCAGATTGGTGTCACCACCTGTTTGAGGGCATTGGCGCCTTCGAGTGCTAGCAAAGCCAGGATCAATATCGGTTGCGTTGCTGTATATTCTTGACCGAAACAAAAAGCATTGGGCTTGGCCGAGTGTATGTGATCCTACAAGCATTAATATGTCATACTTCCGAAAGTCTAGTATATGCAGTATGTACATGAATGTACATAAAACTAGCTAGATCGTATACCTGACAGCGCAATCATGTCTCTTGTGTTAAGTCCCTTAACGGCGAAGGCGGAAATAAGGGTGTTGGCATCAGCAAAAGGACTGGGAAGATCGGTGTTTGCTTGAGCACGGTTTGCGGTGGTGGAGTCCTTTCTTCCGAGCTTCACATCCCACGTCGGACCACCAACCTGCATGCATGTATTTTCATTTCTTTTAAAAATTAAGCATGTATGAATTTGTTCTTTCGAAAACACTATTTACCTAGCTAGATGTAGTAACTATATATATTATATAGTTTATACGAGAAAGTATATTTATATATATATAAATTCTTACAGCAACTGAGGCATCACGTGCTGCTAAGGTGAGTATGTCCGCACATGAAACTACACCAGGACATATGCGCTCCACCTCACGCTTAGCGTCCTCTATGACGTTGTATCCTCTTGCAGAATTTATATTGGGAAAAGCTGTTTTCTCACTTTGAATAGAAGGCGTCTCATCTAGCAGAATCGATGCATCGCATCCCTGAACAAAACAATCGTGAAAGTGGAGCCGAATGAGTGAGGCCGCCATGCGACGCTCCGCCGATACTGCCCGTCTGACGGATGTTCGAATCGTAGCAAGTGCATTTGGGCATGTTTTGCTATAAAAAATTGTGGATAGTTGTGCTTCACAAGAAATGCTAGAGAGTAAAAACAAGATGGATGTAAGGGAAAAAAGAGTGCAAAATGAACTCGTAAAGCTACCCATTATTAGAAATAGAAATTTTAGATTTTTGATTGGATAAATTATTTATCCACTCAGATTAAGAATCAAAATATTGATTGCAATTGAGGTTGATGGAGATGATGGGTTTCTTGGCAACTATTTATAGGACAAATTAAAAGTAAAAAAATAAAATAAAAAGAATTATTGTTCACTGTTGACTTCTACCACGCGTATAAATACGTACCTGCCACACTTTTTTTTTTAAAAAAATTCCAGCCTTTTATATTCGCAATTGCACGTAAAAATTCAACTGATCCATCCCATTTGATTTGGTCGTTGTTCGAGGGAATTTAATTAGATTATGCAATCTAAATCATTGAAAAAATATATCTATGTCCGTATCTACGTGACTACGTCTCTCATATTAATTCATGCTGAAGTACTGATTTGAACAATAAAGGAATAATTTTTAGAAAATAAATAAATAAAAACTTTTATTTCAACCCTAGCTAGATTATCATCACTTAATATGAAAAAGAATACTCAAATCCATTTTATCTGAAGTATATCACTTGAATGAATAGGTCTATCATGAGATAGTCTCAAGGATCTTTAGGCAAAAAATTTGGTGGGACGGTCTCACGTGTTGTATTTTGTGAGACGGATATCTTATTTGGGTATCCATGAAAAAATATTATTTTTTATGCTAATAGTATTAGTTTTTATTGTGAATATCAGTGGGGTTGACTCGTCTCACAGATAAAGATTCGTAAGACCGTCTCACAAGAGACCTACTCAATCTTTATTCGTGAGATGATGAGTTAATCATGTATATATTTACATTAAAGGATACTCAAAAGTAATATTTTTTAATGAGTGATTTAAATACAATATTCGTCTCACAAAATTGACCTATGAGACTGTTTCACAAGAGTTTTTGTGTAATTTGAATTTAACCTTGGTAATGCGAAAATACATCCAAATATCGTGAAATAACTAATACAATTTACGTTACTAAGTACCAAGAATTCAGAAAATACATGCATGAGTGTGTATATAGAAACAACTTGCGGTGGAGGTAGGTGAAAGAAAAAACAATTAGGTTTAAGTTTTAAAATATTTATATTTTAGAATACTCAAATAGAATAGTCAAATAAACTTAAATTTTATCGAATTAAACCAAAATATACATTATTCAAAGTCTTTCAAATCCGTACATTTACTAATCATGATTTTATCCAAAAAATGTTATTTCTTGTTTCCAAGTGTTTATTCTTTAATCTCTCCATTACTTGTATACATTTGAACTTGAATTCGAATTCTAGTTTTGAGCTCCTTTATTATTTAATATCTCACCGGCTCGCAATATTATAATTAATATATGTTATAAACTTACCGATATATTCACAATAAAAAATAATACTCTTAATATAAGAAGTAATACTTTTCATGGATGACCCAAATAAAATATATGTTTCACAAAATACGATCTGTGACACCGTCTCACACAAATTTTTACCTAAAAATAAATACATGCCATTTGTGTCGTTCTATTAATATATTGACAAAAACTTGTGTGAGACGGTCTCACGAGTCGTATTTTGTGAGACGGATCTTTATTTGGATAATCAATGAAAAAGTATTACTTTTTATGCTAAGAGTATTACTTTTTATTGTGAATATGGGTAGGGTTGACCCGTCTCACAGATTAGTATCCGTGATACGGTCTCACATGAGACCTACTCTAATATATTTTGGGCTTTTTATGTCAGCGTTATGGGAAAAAATATATTAAAGTGAAAAAAAAAATACATAACCAAAATCTAAGATAATTTAATTTACCATTACGGTTTTGATAATTTGTCCTCTACTAAATTACTGTAATTAAAACAATTTATCTTATGCATGTTATTCAGTTTTTGACTTCATAGAAAAGTCAAATGCAAGTTGGCATATTACGTCATGAGATAATATTATTTTTCAAGTAGTTGAATAAAGAAACCAAGCTGTTATTTGACGTTTGATTTTCTTCTCTTATCGGCTGGGGAAACAGTCAAATGTCCATAACTTTCACGCAAATCCTCTTTTAGATTTACAGCTCGACTACAGCATTATTATATATAAGTTGTACTCAAAATTATAATTAATAATATACAATAAATCAATTATTTTTTTAAAAAAAATTACAATAAATCAATTAATTTTAAAAATAATTATTGTTTCTCACCATGATCTCCAACAAAATTAGACTGTAATAACTACAAGAAAAACATGGATCGGTCTCTGCTCCAAAATAGAGACAGATTAGCGACTGATTTGGATGGTATCAATAACATTGCTTGTTAATGGTGAGAGACCGGTACCATGAACCGGTAAATTAGTTACCATATTTATGTTGTCGGTCTCTAAAATAGAGATCGCATATTTTTTATGCGATTTCTACTTTTTTTACCGAATAATTAAAGTCAGTCTCTAATTTTGAGACCGATTCATAAGTCGATCGCTAAATGAGAGACCGAAGCCGTACAATCAATCTCTAAGTTTGAAACTGAATTTATTATATCAGTCTCTAAATTAGATATCGCTTTTCCGCTCATATCTTTTATTGCTGTTTACACAAATTCAAACAATCACAACACAATCAATATGAATAATCAGTCAATATAACCATCATCTTTTATTGTTATTTTACACCAATTCAAACAATCATAACACAATCAATATGCATAATCAGTCAATATAACCATCCAAAAAACACAACATAGTATTAACATCAATATAACTACTCCAAACCACAACTTATCAACACCAAAATTAACAGAAATATTTATACCAACTATTCAAGTGCAAAATATCCCAAAACAAGTGTCAATTCATTCTACAAAATGATCAACCACTTCCAAATTATTCAAGTCAATCTATTCGAAACTCAAACTTTAACTACTGGGATGGTGTTTAAGGGACTTGAGTCTCATCAGAATCTATAATGGGTGAAGAAAACTCTAAAAAAGTAGAAGCACGATCTAGTATTTGAGAAAACACTATACGAGCCATAAATTCACACATCTTTTCTTCCAATTCAGTAACTCGAGGCCTCAAATCTGCGTTCTCTGCCCTCAACTCTTGTATCTCAACATACGAGCAACTTGGACGAACCCTTCTTGTAGAAGCGGGCATCGTATGAGGAAAGACAACTTTTGCTTGGGAGTCAATTCCATAAATGCATCTTTTCTTCATTCCTTCATCAACCTCGTAATATATGTCGTTTATGGCATCCTGTGATGGAGTATGTGGCTCCTCCCCCTCTGTAGTAACTTGAGATATCTTGGAAAGTCATATTATTCTATGTAAAAGAAAAAAAATTTAGCATGTAATATACCAACTATTCATCAACTACTTAACATTAAATTTTATATTTAATGAAGAAAGGTATATATATATATTATACTCACTCACAATCAACCTCTCCCTCAGGAAAATTTTCTCAATCGTTTTAAACTGAAATTAAAGAACAATATCACAAAGAGTTCAACAAGCTAATTATTTTTCACACATTTTCAATTGTATTTTTATTTTTAAATATTTATTATATATTACATCTAAAATTAATGTAATAACCCTCCATCAACCTTATATAACTCCACCAACCTGGTGTGGAGAGTCCTACGAGTAACGATGCCTATGGAAAGCCCGTGAGGGAAGAGTTCCAGAGGGGCTAAGGCCCATAGAGCAGATCCAAAGATCGGGATAGCCTTGGGTCGTTACAACATGTCTTCTGGAAAAATACCAGCTTCTGAATATTATCTTCTGCTGGAATTTTTTTTAGCTTCTGCTGAAATTTGCTAGCTGCTGCTACGGCTGGAATTTCATGTTCTCACATCCCTCCCTCCTTATGAGAAGTTTCGTCCTTGAAACTTGGCTAAGCATGATCTTCAAAGAGATAAGGGTATTGTTCTCGCATCTTTTCTTCCAACTCCCAAGTATCTTCTCTTTCGGTGTGATTGGACCATTGTACTTTGACATATGGAATAGTTCGTCGCCTCAGTACTTGGTCTTTGCTATCCACAATTCGAATCGGAATTTCTTCATATTTCAGCTCTTCATTTAGATTGCCCTCAACCAGAAGTGGTCCAGTTTCCAGAATATGACTTGGATCAGAAATATATCTCCTCAGCTGCGATACGTGGAATACGTTGTGAATTCTTGACAGGTCAGGTGGGAGTGCTAATCTATAAGCAAGCGTTCCCACTTTCTCAAGAATTTCAAATGGTCCGACGTATCTGGGGTTTAGTTTCCCAGCCTTATTGAATCGGATTACACCCTTCATGGGTGACACTTTCACATATGCCTTCTCTCCAACTTCAAATTCCACGGGCATTCTTTTCATGTCCGCCCAGCTTTTCTGTCGATCTTGTGCAGCTTTGAGTCGCTCGTTGATCATAGCAACTTTATCCACTGTTTCTTGGATCATTTCGGGTCCAACAATGGCTTTTTCCCCGACTTTATCCCAATATAGTGGTGATCGACATTTTCGTCCATACAAAGCTTCGTATGGTGCCATTCCAATGCTGCTGTGGTAACTATTATTGTATGCGAACTCGATTAAGGGCAGATGTTCGCTCCAATTACCACTGAAGTCCAAGGCACATGCTCTCAGCATATCTTCTAGAGTTTAAATTGTCCGCTCTGTTTGGCCATCGGTCTGAGGATGATAGGCCGTGCTAAGAGTGATTTTGGTTCCCATAGCATGTTGAAAGCTCTTCCAAAAGCGGGATGTAAACCTCGGATCTCTGTCTGACAGTATGCTAGCTGGAACTCAATGCAATCGTACGATCTCATTCATGTACAATGTGGCTAGCTTGTCCAAATTATAATTCATGCGGACAGGTAAGAAATGTGCAGATTTTGTGAGTCTATCCACGATTACCCATATTCCGGCATGACTTTGTCTCGACTTTGGTAAACCAACTACAAAATCCATGGAAATATGTTCCCATTTTCATTCCGGGATTTCTAATGGTTGAAGAAGTCCACCAGGTCTTTGGTGCTCTGCCTTGACTTGCTGGCACACGTGACACTTGGAAACAAATAGTGCCACGTCTTTCTTCATTCCACTCCACCAAAATTTTTTTTCAAATCTCTGTACATCTTGGTACTACCCGGATGGACTGAAAATTTCGACTTATGTGCCTCAGACATTACTTCTTGTCGAAGATTATCGATGTCTGGTACGCACAATCGTCCTTTCATCCACAAGGTTCCTTTGTTATCCGTCTCAAAATCTGGTGATTTCCCTTCTTTAACTTGCTCTTTTAGTTTCACCAAAACGGGATCTCTAACTTGACTCATCTTGATTGTCTCTCGAAGACATGGTTGTGCTGAAAGTGATGTCAGGATCACCTTACTCATATTCTTTCGACTTAAAGCATCTGCTACTTTGTTGGCTTTGCCTGGATGGTAGCTTATTGTCAAGTCGTAATCCTTCATGAGTTCGATCCATCGTCTTTGTCTCATATTTAGTTCCTTTTGAGTGAACAAATATTTGAAACTTTGGTGATCGGTGAAAATCTCACACTTGGCTCCATAAAGATAGTGCCTCCAAATCTTTAGTGCGAACACCACTGCAGCTAATTCAAGGTCATGTGTTGGGTAATTCTGTTCATACGGCTTCAACTGTCTTGACGCGTATGCAATCACCCTTCCCTCTTGCATGAGCACACATCCTAAACCTTCTTTGTATGCATCACTATAGACGATGTAGTCCTTACCTTCCATAGGTAATACTAGCACTGGTGTGGATGTAAGCTTCTTCTTCAAAGTCTCGAAGCTTTGCTCACATTTTTCACTCCGTTGAAACTTAGAGTTCTTCCGTGTGAGCTTGGTGAGAGGTATGGCTATTGAGGAAAATCCTTCAACAAATTTTCTGTAATAGCCTGCTAGTCCCAAGAAGCTTCGTACCTCTGTCACATTCTTTGGTGTAGGTCAATCCGATATTGCCTCCACTTTCTTAGGGTCCACAGATACTCCTGTTGCTGATATTATGTGTCCCAAGAATGCGACGCTCTCTAGCCAGAATTCGCATTTCTTGAACTTGGCGTATAGTTCCTTTTCTCTCAGCTTCTGGAGCGTGAGACGAAGATATTCTTTGTGGTCTTCTTCACTTGACGAATATACTAGAATATCGTCGATGAATACCACAACAAACTTGTCTAGAAATGGTTTAAACAGTTCATGAGATCCATGAATACTGCCGGAGCGTTTGTTAATCCGAACGGCATCACTGTGAACTCATAGTGTCCGTACCTTGTCCTGAAGGCTGTCTTTGGGATATCGTCTGATTTGACCTTCAATTGGTGGTAGCCTGACCTTAAATCGAGCTTGGAAAAGACTGAAGCTCCTTTGAGTTGGTCAAACAAGTCATCTATCCTTGGAAGCGGATACTTGTTTTTGATTGTGATCTTGTTCAGCTCTCTGTAATCGATACACATCCTCATACTTCCGTCCTTCTTCTTTACAAATAAGACAGGAGCTCCCCACGGAGATGCGCTTGGTCGGATTTGCTTTTTGTCCAACAACTCTTGAAGTTGCTCTTTGAGTTCTTTCAACTCTGCTGGAGCCATTCGATATGGTGCTTTTGAGATTGGTGTAGCATTGGGCACTAAGTTAATCTCAAATTCCACTTCGCGATCGGGAAGTTCGCCAGGGAGTTCTTCAGGAAAGACATCCGGGAATTCTTGTACTACTGCAATCTCTTCTAGCGTAAGTGTGGTTTCTTTCTTTACCTCGCTTAACATAGCTAGGTAAACTTCTTCTCCACTTTTCATGGCTTTCCAAGTTTGAGAAGCAGAAAGAAGAGTCTTTCGTTCTTTGGTCTTGCCACGAAATAATAGTTTCTCTTGGTGTGGGGCTTGGATAGTTACCATCTTTCCATGACAGTCTACTAAAGCATGATTCTTGGCTAACCAATCCATTCCAAGAATTAATTCGAACTCCATCATGTTTAGTTGAATCAGGTTTGCCTTGAAATTCTGATCTTCTATGAAAACATTAATATCCCGATATAGAGTGCGAGTTTCTAAAATTCGATTAGCAGGAGTTGCTACTCTATATGGTTCTTCTAAGTTATCAGGCTTAGCTCCTAGCTTCTTGGCAAATCTCTTAGACATGAATGAATGTGTAGCACCACAATCAAATAACACATAAGCAGGTATATTATCGATTAGAATGGTACCAGCTACGACATCATTCGAGTTGTCAGCCTCTTCTTGAGTGATAGCATAGACTCGAGCATTTGGCTTGTTCTCCTTAGGCTTGTTTGGAGTTGTTCCTCCTGCTGGTCCGTTCCTTGGATCTGGAAGAGGACATTGAGCAATACGATGGTCCATCTTTCCACAACGGAAACAAGCTCCAGAATTCCTACGACATTCACCCGTGTGTGTGAATCCGCAAGTTTGGCACTTGACTCCTTTGTTTGATTGAGAAGAAGTGGTTCCTTTGGATGGAGCACCGGTAAATTGGTTGTTTGCAAACCTAGGCATCTTGAATTGCTGGCCCGATGGGTACTGGCTTGGCTGAGGATGTTTGAGTTTGTTCTCGCCTTCACGCCTCTTGATGTCATCCTCGGCCCTGATGGCGGCTCCCATCAATTCCTCAAAACTATTGGGCTCGATAACGGCAAGGGCAGATTGAATACGGCTGTTCAATCCTTTCTTGAAGCGATGCATCTTCAAGGCTTCGTCTCCCATGATGGTTGGGGAGTAAGTTCCCAACGAGTGGAACTTGGACGAATACTCCACCACTGTCATGTTTGGTTCTTGAACCAAGCTTTCAAATTCTGACAGCTTCTGCACTCGAACTGCTGCTGGAAAGTACTACCTCAGGAATGCCTCTCGGAACCTTTGCCAAGTGATAGGTCCCGCCTCTATCATAGCTGGTGAGACTTCTTCCCACCATTTGGCAGCTTTATCCACAAGAAAAGGTGTAATCACCTCTACTCTGATCCTTTGGGGAACCTCAAGTAGTCGAAGATGATTTTCCACCTCTTTCATCCAATTATGTCCGACCTCTGGATCGGTGCTTCCATCGAAGTTAGGGACTCTTGCTCTTCGGAGAGCCTCATAGTGTTGCTTAGTCCCATTCTGAGCTGGAGGTGGTGGAGCTGGCTGATTAACATTAGGGTTCACCAACCCTTGTAGCGTTGTTGTCACGATTGTGGCTATAGCCATCAAGTCTACCTGACTGAGGCCAATTGCTGGTGGTGGTTGTGGTGGCTGTTGCAGTTGTGCATCCTCATCGTTGCGGTTATTGTTGCGGTTGCCGTAGCGAGGATTGCGATTGTTTCTAACTGGGCGTCCGTCCATTTCCTACAATTAAGAAAGTTCTAATGTTGATGGCAGAATATGGACTCAAGAAAGAAATGAAACAAAATGATTGAGTAATTGCTCGTAATTTAAATACGAAACCAATGGATAAAAATAAATTTTATTGATTTCCCAAGAAAGTGCAATTACAACTGAATTTCGAAACAAAAACAGAAATGCAAGTGTTATTACAACTACTACTACTGGTATTCTAATCTATCACTTCTCCCAAATC
Organism: Primulina eburnea; assembly: GCF_022965805.1. Taxonomy (NCBI): domain Eukaryota; kingdom Viridiplantae; phylum Streptophyta; class Magnoliopsida; order Lamiales; family Gesneriaceae; genus Primulina; species Primulina eburnea. Next base: position 39,506,545 of record NC_133104.1, on the reverse strand, counting down.
TAAATCCATATGATCATCTTCAACTTCTTCTTCCTCTTCTGGATCCTCTTCAGGTTCTTCTTCATGGTTGGCTATTACTGCTTGTAGATGTTCAATATGACCATGCAGAACTGCATTCTGGTCGAACTTCAACAGTACTCTGCAACTCATTAATTTGAGCGTCAGTCTGCTCACTATATTGATTGTGCTGGTGCACGAGTTGATGATTTTGATCCTTAAGAATTTGGATCTTGTCAACTAGTGTGTCACGTAGTTCGATGAATTCTGCCACCCTCTCTTGGGATATTTCAAACTCTTCTTGAGTTTTTCTATTCCTCTCTTCTGCTTCATGCAGATAGTGAGCATAACGTTGAACATCACCCTCTAAGTGTTATGCTCGACGCTCCAATTCATCTTTGTCCAACTCTAGACAATAGTTATGTTGCTTGAGTTTCTCTAGCTTCCTTTCTAGGCTCTTAATGTAGCTACTCTGGTCAGTCATATCCTACATCCAAAAACATGAGATTCAAGGTTCAGAAATGATCTCAAGAATATAGGTCGAGTTATAGACAAGTACTGGAATGAACAGAATCAGTACTGCCTATACAATTAACAGAAGAAATAGCTCAAAACTTTTCGGTCTCAGAATGGTGTGAAAATTTTTCTAAAAATACTTGACATCAAGAACATGAATGGTGCCAAGTTTGGTGTAAAAATACTAAGCCAATTGGAAATGAAAATTCCTCAAAGTTACGAAATTTTGGAAAATTTCACGGGAATGATGATATCACTATCTAAGCGATGGATTTTGGGGTTCGTCGGCGGTGCTAGTAAAAATTCCTCCTGGATCAAAAGTTATGGCCGTTTGAAGTTTGCGCGAAAAACACTTCAACTTCCATGCCATTTTGCGAAGTATACTGCATGTGCCTACTGGAATTCACTTGCTACTGCAATTCTGATGCTACTGCATTCAGTCTGCTACTTTTCCAGCATTGTCTGCTGCATTCCGAGTCTACTGACCCAGTCTTCTGCATTCAGATCTACTGGTTTCCTTCTACTGGTTCTGGTTTCAGACTACTGGTCTTATCTTACTGTTTTTCGTCTACTGGTTTTGGCCTAATGATTTTTTTTTTTAAACTCGTTTCAGTAGCCTATTACAGTAGCTTATTTTCATAACAGTAATACAGTGATATACAGAAAAACTCGTATTTCATAACAGAAATCAGAATTCAGACTTTACAGGTTTCAGAACAGAAACCAGAATTAGTAAGCACTGAGCACGTTAGTGAATTTCATGGCTAAACTGATATCAGTCCCCTATATGTTCTCTCCTCTAAGGGGTGAGGCTAGAATCAGAATCAGAATTCAGAAATGTTCAGAATATATATTCTTACCATTAGTTCACTAGGGAGTTTCAGTGCTTCAAAACCATATATCAGAAATCAACTTACATAAACTGATCTTTAAAACAGAATTATCAAACAGATTTCAAGATATTTATATATAAGCCCACTTACCGTAATTTGCTAAAAGTGTTTCGGTAGAAGTCTGAAATCTGCTTGTTCTTGCTACTGGTTCTATTGCTCGAGAATCAGCACTCTCTTAGCTCGAAAATTCAAGTGATACTCTCAAGATTTGTGTAACCCAATTCAGAGGTTTGAGAGTGTTATTTATAGGCCGAAATCTGACTGTTAGGCCCCCTATTAATGGTCATAATCTGCATTTAACAGACTTTATTCCATTTTAATGCTTCAGTTACAAGTTTAAGCTGAATCAGTAACTGTCTGCTGCTTCTTTCTCGCTCTTCTGCTGCTGCTGATTTCTCGTTCTTCTACTGATGCTGCTGGAAAATACATGTCTGCTGGAAAAATACCAGCTTCTGAATATTATCTTCTACTGGAATTTTTTTTAGCTTCTGCTGAAATTTGCTAGCTGCTGCTACGGCTGGAATTTCAGGTTCTCACAGTAAGGCCCATTGGTGACACACATTTCACACAAAAAGCAACCAGAAATATGTGCTTGATATCAAGCATGGAAGACTTTGAAGAGCATGAGATCGTGTGATGCTTAGTGAATGATTTGTGTGTTGCGCACAACAATTGCAAGAGTTAAAAAAGAAGCTATGGAAACGTGTGCAGCCCTTTGCAGAATCAAGTGTCAATTAAAAGTCAGGAGGAGAAAGGAAATGACGCATGATTCATACATATCAAAATGCTTAATCATTTTACAACTCAATCGAAATAACATAATTTGAAATCCAAATAACAATGGATAATCTTCTCCCGGTAGAACACTTAGCTAGTCTCGTCTAATATCAGCTCTGGTCCCCTGACTCATCCAACCTAAGACCTACACCGTGAGAATACAGTTGTCCAAGATAAAAGCAAGAACTTGATCAAACTAATTACTCAATGCATAAATATAAGTATACACACCTATCATTAAATGCATAAAATTATGCTCGGATAACATAGATTAAGTACTAGAATCTCATGCTCAGTCTAGAGACGTATGAGTATGTAACACTTTGTTATGTAGAATCAGTTGGTGGCTCTCATACTCAATCGAGATCTTGGACCTGAAATATCCTAGGTTATCATAACACTCTGTTCTGTGAAACTAGTGGGATCGGAAACTCCTTATATATCCGATTTTCTAAAAGAAGATGTCTGAGTGGCCCTACTCAAACTAGGATATCTCAAAAGATAACATGCTCAATATAATATGCAATGCATCATATATACGGTGATAGAAAAGATGCATCATATAATTGAAAGTAAATAGGCCAACTAAAATAAGAATGTATACTCGGCTAATAAACTCACTCAGTACTTACATACCTTTAAATCGCCTCTAAAGCCTACGCTCCCGACCTTAGACATTATAACCAAACTAGATATTACTACTACAATGCCAGATTCGTAACTCCTAAACCATGCTAAATATTAAACTTTCAGAATACTATAAAAGTGTTTAGGTTTATACATTCGTCTGTCGTTAACAAGATGTGATACAAACTCACCGACCGATCCTGGAGTTGTCGCTATATATAAAAATATAGTACTTTTGAATCAATTGCGAAAGTATAACAATCCGGGGAAAGACGAATTCCATGTCAAATTCCCGCGGATCCATCATTTGTTTAAAATATTAATTTAATTATTTATTTAAAAGTAAGATTTAACCGGATTAAAGAATTAAGTGGCAGACTGGTACAGATTTATAAAGCTGCACTTTTTTTTGCTACATAAATACTACGACTTTTGCGCCTTGCGGAGCCTAAGTTAATTCTCTTCGCGTGGTGTAGCTCTTTTCTGCTATAAATGTTACGCCTTTTCTGCTATAAATTGTGGAGCCTTAATTCATTCAATGTTCTTCTGAAGTAGCGTTAGTTCTTTTTTGTTATAATTTACGTGCGTACATGTAATTATATACTTATTATTGAAAATTTTTTTCCACTTATTTGATTTTTTCAAAATTGTGGTATATAATTTGAGTAGGTGGTCTCTTGTGAGACGGTCTCACGAATCTTTATCTGTGAGATGAGTCAACTCTACCGATATTCACAATAAAAATTAATATTTTTAGCATAAAAAGTAATATTTTTTCATGGATGCACCAAATAAGATATTTTTCTCATAAAATGCGTTCCGTGAAACCGTCTCGCACAAGTTTTTGCATATAATTTAGAATTGTAGGGAAAATTGTTTTATTAGTTCTTCGAACAACAAACAACTTCTAAATTGTCACAGTTTCAACATTTATTTTTCATTTGTAGTTTGTTTTTTTTTTTTAATTTACGTGTAAGATATTTATTATATATTTTTGAATATTGAAATTATTTTGTTTTTGTAATATTTCTGATAGGTTTTACCCAGATCCGTAATGGATCTGCGTGTATGCGGTGTGTTTGGATATACTAAATGGGTCATGAGACGGGTCTCGCGTCCAAGTTTTCAGACCCTTCCGGATATGGGACGGGTCATGGGTCCTATAGTACCCGTCTCATACATGCCCCATATATGTGGATATAAATAATCTAGGGTTTTAGTTTTTTTAATTTTCATTTTTTAGCAACTCACCTCAACCATAACGATCTTAGTTATTCTTATGTCAACGGTTGCATTTGAATTTGTTTTTAGCAATAGTGGAAAAATAGTTGACGATCGTCTTAGTAGACTTAATCCAACGACTTTGGAGGCATTGATATGCTCGCGTAGATGGTTGTCACAGTTTTATTTTATTATTGTACTTTCATTTTAATTTTTTTTACTATACTTTTTCTCTTTAAATTACATTTTTTTGCAATTTGAAATTACAGTTTTATTTTTCAATGTACTTTCTCTATTTAATTTTGTAGTTAATTCTTCAAATAGTTTACCAACTTGTCCTAACATTCTTGGTGATGAGGAAAATGATCCCGAAGAATGTGCTTGAAATATTGCCTACTCGCTGATTTTATATTGATCTGTTTAAATTATGTTATGACTTATTTTTGGGGATGTCAAAATTTTTTTGGAGAGCTAGTAACTCTTTTTTTTTATGTAATTCTTTATGTCGTGAAAATACTTTGTTTGTTATTATTAAGTGTGGTCGAAGACAATAATTATTTTTCCACAATGTTGTATTTAGAAGTGTGTCTATTTCATAATTCAATCATATGAGAAGAAATATTACTTTTTTATTTTAAAAAAATTAGGATCTCACGGGTCTCACGGGTCTATCCGACCCTGTTTCGTATTCGAGGTGAGGTGAGTCTGAATAATATTTAACCGGAGTAGGATGGGTAATAGATCAAAGTTTTTTTCATGAGAAGGGTCTTGAATATAGCCAAACAAGCCCCATTAATGTCTCTAGAGAAGACACTATATATAGAGACAAGATCGATGAGTGTTCCCCAACTCAAACATGGCTGCCGCTGCTCCTGATAACCTGAGTGAATCCCCACAACCGCCGCGCCTGCTTCTCCTCCACCGATTTCCCACTTTCAAATTGTCCTTCCTCTCCTCACTCAACACCGATTTCACCGTCCTCGATCCGTTTTCTGACCCGCCCCACCCATCATTCTCAACCCTCTCCAAATCCGCGCGCGTCATGATCTGTGTGGGTCCCACCCCAGTTGCCTCTGAAGACCTCGACCGCTACCCTGCCGTCGAATGCGTGGTGGGAACCAGCGCGGGTCTCAACCACTTCGACCTCGTCGCCTGCCGCCGCCGAGGCATCCGTGTCACGAGCGCCGGTGACGCCTTCTCCGATGATGTTGCAGATTACGCCATTGGCCTCGTGATTGATGTTCTACGCAGAGTTTCTGCGGCGGACCGGTTTCTTCGCGCCTCGTCGTGGGGACCTGGGAAAGAATATCCTCTGGCTTCCAAGGTTAAATCACCTACCTACTTCATGTGGACCAACTTTCTTTTCTGACATTTGTACTTTGAAACTCTTTTCAGTACTAATATTTCTCCTAAGGGAAGTCAATTCCGATTAGCTATTGACCAAAACTCTTCAATTTACTGTTGCCACTTCATTATATGCAACCAACACTAACAAGTAATTAGCGAGAATTTCTATGCTACATTGAGGTCCCACCCCAAATAAATGATTATATCAACATGCTGAAACTCATCCGGTGGAACATAGAATGTCCCAGTAATTATTAACCATAAACTTCGTGCTTTTGGTTGGCGCAAAGATTAAAGCTATGTTCTGGATTGAAAAATGATATGTAAGTTTTCAGGACAAGGAAGTATGTGATGAAATGCGAGCGTAAAAATATATAATTTTTCACAGCCCAAGTTATCTGAAAATGCATGGTATATTTCATTGGATATAACATTGAAATGACCATTAGAAAGTAGTTGGATAACTTATATCTGCCATTTAATAAAATGGAGGTTTCATCAAATTTTTGGGCTACGCTTGAATGTGATCTTATAGTGTCTTTCTTTTTTTTTTTCTTTTTCTTTTTTTATAATGTGAACCAACCAGTAGTACATCTACAGTAACTCATAAATATATTGACGTGATTATTATGTACTTCTTTAGGTGAGTGGGAAACGAGTAGGGATTGTGGGGCTAGGCAGCATCGGTTCGAGAGTTGCTAAAAGGCTCGAAGCATTTGGCTGCTGCATATCATATAAATCAAGGAAAATGAATCCTCGTGTTTCATATACTTATTACGAAAACATTCTCGACCTTGCATCAAACAGCGATGTGTTAATTCTTTGCTGTGCATTGACTAATGAAACATATCATATTGTTAATAAGGATGTAATGACTGCTCTTGGAAGAACCGGAATACTTATTAATATTGGACGTGGGTCACTGGTGGATGAGAAAGAACTGGTTGGGTTCTTGGTGAGAGATGAGATTGGTGGTGCTGGTCTTGATGTGTTTGAGCACGAACCTCAAGTTCCCAACGAGTTACTCATGTTGGATAATGTTGTCTTATCTCCGCATCAGGCCGTTCTGACTCCCGAATCATTTGCTGGTCTGCAGGAGTTGATTCTGAGCAACTTAGAAGCTTTCTTCTCCGATAAACCTTTAAAGACAGAAATCAATCTTGAATGATGTTCACTAGTACTTTGAAGTGTGTTCGGTTGCTAGACAGTAGCAACTTGTTTTGTTCCATTGCGAACAATGCTACCGATACTATGTAGAGTTTCGGGGTGCTTGAAGAGCATTTGAGCAAATCAGTTTGTAGCTACTTGGAATAAATTGTTGGAACATGAGTATGAAAACGTATGTAACAAGAATCAATAAGAAGGCAGTGTGTTTATTTATTCATCGTTTCCTTTATATTTGTTATTTTATGTTAGGTCAAGGCAGAAACTAGTGAAACTTAAGAATGACAAGTGACAAATAAGAGAGAGTTACTACGTATGAAGTTTGCAACGATATGAATGAATGCATTTTTTTATCAAATCCGTTGAAAATTGATTAAGGAAATTATATTACAACCTTAAAATATACAGTAACAGAGTATTTTGAAGAAGCCATGAAAAATTTAGCTAAAAAGCGATGCTTACTTATCTTATGTTGGACATGCGATAGCGAGGGAACACATGTTTTGAGAGGAAATGATTCTTTATGGAGTTCTAAAAATAATGCTAAAATTACGGTCTCAATCAATTTTCTTTATGATATGTTTATACGATAATTAATCTTAGTACAAAGACTTAATCACCTGTCACGCCTTGGGACAGGGGTTGGTTAACACCGGCGTTGCTCTCAAATTTACATTCGAAAACCACAAGCCTCAGAAGTACAAAAATCAGAAAACTGTCTTTTATTCATAATAATCATTGTCTGATACCAACTCAATAATAAATGTCTTACAGCGGAAATGTAAAATTAGAAAATACAATGTCTGAACAGATGCAGCGGAATATAAAATATAAATCAGAACTAAGAACAACAATCTTCATCACCAGCCCCAAAACTGATGTTGCTCCTCTTCTTCTAACAACTCTTCCTCGTTCTTATCTGAGATGAGTTTGGTGGGTGAGTGATATGATTGTCACTTTCATAACAAAAATCAGTATTCAGTATTCTGAAATCAGTAATCAGTATTCAGTAACCAGTAATCAGAAATTTAACAAGTAAGCACTGAGCACGTTCGTGAATTTCATGGCAAAAGTGATATCAGTCCCCTATATGTTTTCTTCTCTAAGGGGTGATGTCACGCCCCGAGCCCGGGCTCGCGCCTGCATGACTGCACAATGAGACCCTATAGCAACTACTTCGTATTCGTCCTCGCTTTACGAAAATGATTAACCCAAGTTGCTATAGAAGTCCATTGTAAGCCATTATAAACTCATTTTAAATGTTTGATTTTTTCGATGTGAGACAAGGGTATCACAATCACTCCTCCTTCAGAACGCGACGTCCTCGTCGCGGTCTGACCTCTCGATCCACCAGCACCGAGAATCTAGAGGTGGCTCCTACAGGTTCAAGAAGTGGCTCCCGTCATGTAGCACTTTGCCCCGCAGGTTCAAGAGGTGGCTCCCATGCACGTAGCACTTTGCCCTGCATAGCACTTATTTCCCGGTGTTCCATGCCGGTGACCGGCTCTGATATCATTCTGTCACGCCCCGAGCCCGGGCCCGCGCCTGCATGACTGCACAATGAGACCCTATAGCAACTACTTTGTATTCGTCCTCGCTTTACGAAAATGATTAACCCAAGTTGCTATAGAAGTCCATTGTAAGCCATTATAAACTCATTTTAAATGTTTGATTTTTTCGATGTGGGACAAGGGTATCACAAGTGAGGCCGGTAGTCAGTAATCAGTAATGTTCAGAATATATATTCCTACCATTAATTCACTAAGTTTCAGTGCTTCAAAAATCAGAGATCAAAATACAAATACTTTGATTCAAACAGAAATTATCAAACGATTTTCAAGACATTATTACATAAGCTCACTTACTGTAATTTGCTAGAAATTTCGGTTGCTGAAGTCTGGAATCTGTTTGTCTCGCTACTGGTTTTTACAGCTAGAAAATGCACTCTCTTAGCTCAATTTTCAAGTGATAACTCAAGACTTGTGTAACAAAAATTTCAGAAACTTGAGAGTGTTATTTATAGGCTAATATCTGATTGTTAGTCTCTCAATTAATGACCATAATCTGTCACTAACAACTTTTATTCCATGTTAATGCTTCAGTTACAAGTCTAAGCTGAATCAGGAGTTGCTGTCTGCTGGAATCTCGCACTCTTCTAGAGATGGCAATGGGCCGAGGCCGGGGCGGGTTTGCGCCATTGACATCCCCATCCTCGAATTCCATCCTCACCCCCATCCCCGTCCCGACCCCCACTTTTTCGGGTTCAGGAAATCCCCATATCCGAAACTTCGGGGATCAACTTCTCATCCCCGTCCCCCATCCCCGTTTCAAAAATATTAATATGTCAAGACGATGCTGAATTCGGAGATTTTCTCAAACCAAAAGTTATTATTATCTATTATTATTAGATATAATATTAATACTAATATCAATATTAATAATAATAAGATTATTAATATTTTAAAAAATAATATTATTATTATATTATTATTAATAATAATAATAATATTATTTTATTATTGATATTATTTTCGGGACGGGTTCGGGAATTTCAGGAATGAGGATAGTAATCTCATACCCGCCCCGAATTACATCGGAGATTTAAAAAAATCCCCGAACCCGAACCCAAACCCGAAAAAATCGGGGATCCCCATCCCCATTTTGGGTTTTCCCCGCGGGGCCACAAACCCATGGGGAAGTTGCCATCCCTACACTCTTCTGCTGCTGGATTCTATCTGTTGGAAAATACCAACTTTTGAATTATTAGCTGCTGCTGGAATTGTGAGCTTCTGCTGAAAATTTAGCATTGCTGCTGAATATTACTAGCTACTGCAATTATTACTATATATAGTTGCTGCAAATGGCTAAGTAATGCTGGAGTTGAAAATTTAGCATTGCTGCTGAATATTACTAGCTGCTGCAATTATTACTAGTTGCTGCAAATGGCTAAGTAATGTTGGAATTTCAGGTTTTCACATCGCTGATCACTGTCCATGAATGTTATATTATTGATCCTTATGATTATATATTCATGGTTAATGGATTGAATCAATCCAGAATTGATTTGAATTTGGTTTGGTTTAATCCGGTTCAATGCGGAACAAATATAATTGGTTCAAGGTTGAATCAAGATTAGGGATGTAAACAAACCAAACCGTTCGCGAGCTATTCGAAGCTCGGCTCGATAAAAAGCTTGTTTGAGTTCGTTTGTTAATCATATCAAACCAAGCTCAAGCTCGATTTTGAGCTCGACAACTTAATCAAACCAAGCTCAAGCCTAAGCGTATTCGGCTCGTGGGCTCGCAAACATGTTTGTTAATAGGCTCGCGAGCTCGAACTCGGCTCGTTTAGGTGGCTCGTAAGCTCGAGCTTGACTCATTTGTTGAGTTGACAAATAAAAATATTAGTACTAATAAAATTTAAACTTTTATGTCTAATATAATATTAGTTCATAGATATATTTAATTTTAACAAGCTCGAATCAAGCTCAAATTCGAGCTCAATTATATGTTTTACGAGCTCGAAAACGAACCGAGCTCAAGTCAAGCTTGTTAAATATGATAAACGAGCTATTAATAAACCAAACTCGAGTCAGGCTTGATTAACATGATAAACGAACTTTTAACGAGTCGAACTCGAGCTTTTCACAAGCTTAGTAATTTCAAGACAAGTCAAATTCTAGCCTGATGATAAAAGCTCGAATAAAGCTCGAGCTCAATCAATCTTAAACGAGCCAAACTCAAGCCAGATGATAAAAGCTCGAATAATCTTAAACGAGCCAAGCTCAAGCCTGATACTGTTCGGCTTGGTTTGGATCGTTTACATCCCTAATCAAGATCAACATTAATAGTATTTTAATCCAATTCGTTTGAATTGGGTACCGAAACTAGTTCATGAATTGTTTCATAGAACTATTTTTATCTATATATATAGATAATTAATAAATAAATTATGAATTGATATTAGAATTATATCTAAGTTTTTAGATTTATAAATGTTTTTTAAAAAAATTGATTTCAATTTAATCTCAATCTAGTCCAATCCGATTTCAATCCTGCTTAACTCAATTTCGATTTTAGATTGGGTTACACTCTCAATCCAATAAATCCAGAATCGATTTAATCTGATATCATACCAGATTGTTCTTGTCTCATCATCCGGCAATCCAAAACCAATTCTGATCCGGTAACATGTCTATGTATTATCATAGTTTGGACTAGAGCTATATACGACTCGAGCTCAATTTGATCCAGCTCGAGTCAAGTTCGAGCAATTAGTGAATCTGGTCGAGTGGCTAACTATATATTATCGAGCTCGAGTAACTCGATAAGTTCTCTAGTCGAACTCGATCTCTAAAATTTTTACTCGGTTGAGTCGAGCTCGAATTCTAATAGTTCAAATTTTTTTGAGTCGATCTCGAGTAGAGTGATATCTGGGCTCGACTCGACTCGACTCGACTGCATAAGTAGTTGGGACGGGAACCATGAGCAACATAGATAATGTTCGAAATTATTGATTCTAAATCTGAAAATTCAGATTGGTTAATTACATAGATAAATAGATACTGGTCGGGGAGCAATTTTAATTTGTTTTCACATAATCGGACTAATTTTATATAATACACTTGATTGATTCCTTGCACATTTAAATAAAAAATTAAAGAGAGGAAATGTTTGGCCGACCCCCCAAATACCTGCGTGCACGTTTCAACATCGACTCTATGAATTATTAACAAATTGTAATATATGGGGGAATGGGGATGCATGCATATACTAAGTTGTCGGCACATAGAATTATAAATTATTCGTGGAGGTCACGAAGGTGGTTATATTCTCATTAAACAACCCTGAATTCATATAAATATCACATTTTCAAGTGAATTTGGCACCGAATTAAGAACGTGATCATGGGTTCTTTGCTGCATTCATGGAGCCTTGCTAGCTTCTTCTTGGTGTTGGCTTTCATTCGCGAAGCAACGTCGGCGGGCCAGTTTCAACCTAGTGCATGGCGTAATGCCTTTGCAACATTCTATGGCGATGATTCGGGAAATGGAATGGGTGAGTACTTCAGATGTTACATAAATATAATCTCATTCGCTGTATCTTATTAACTATCCGGTACAAAAATCATGTCATATATCGAATTCGATATAGATGATTCGGTCATATTTTTGTTTTATTCATTTTCCGGCCATACTGGTTTTGATCTGCCTAGGCGGAGCTTGTGGATATGGAAACGTGTACAGCAGCGGGTACGGGGCAAACACGGCGGCATTGAGCACAGTGCTGTTCAACAACGGTTACGGCTGTGGGCAGTGTTTCCAGCTTCAGTGCTCCAACTCCAAGTGGTGCACCAAAGGCTCCATCACCGTCACCGGCACCAACCTCTGCCCTCCAAATTGGGCTCAGGACTCCAACAATGGCGGCTGGTGCAACCCGCCACGCACGCATTTCGACATGTCTAGGTCTGCTTTCACCAAGATTGCCCAGATGCAGGCCGGCATTGTACCCGTCATGTTCCGCAGGTATATATGTAATAGATTTTTTCGCTTTTTGTTATCAGTAACTCAACTTTTCATAGACATTGTTTTTATGAAATACTCAAAATAATAAAAAAAAATACAGGCGTTAAGACAAATGCATGGAGTGTTTGAAGAAGAAGAAAACCCATCCGGTTTATGATAATTAACCAACAATGATTACAATTTTTTGAAATATATATTAATAGCACTCCCCCTGCCTCATTGCAGGGTACCATGTATTCGAACCGCGGGCCTACGATTCAACTTCCAGGGCAACGGGTACTGGCTGCTGGTGTACGTCATGAACGTTGGCGGGGGTGGGGATGTATCGACCATGTGGGTGAAGGGGACCAAGACAGGTTGGATAAGCATGAGCCATAACTGGGGAGCTTCGTATCAAGCATTCGCAACGCTTGGAGGCCAAGCTCTTTCTTTCAAGATTACTTCTTACACTAACCGTGAAACAGTGGTCGCATACAATGTTGCACCTGCCAACTGGCAAGCTGGGATGACTTATGGTTGTAATGTCAACTTCCATTGATTATGGAAAATATATAGCATGTCTTTTCTCTGAAATATTGCATGATTTTCGATATACATAGATGAATGATTGATATTTATCTATAGATATTCAATATATTGAATGACAGATTATTTTTAATTAATACATGTTATTCAGCAGAGAAAAGTGCGGAATTGAACTGAAGATCGGAGACATATTCTTGGATATGGGCATTTATTTCCTTGAATGTTTTTGTTAAATATTCTTCTTAATTGGGTTACCCTTTTAATTCTTTCACTGCATCCTAAATTAATTGATCAGAATTATTTTCTCTTATTTCGGTACCTAGTGGTGGGATTTCATGCATGACATAGTGTACCAATGACCAAAGAGATACCTGTTTGTATGGGAAAAAGAATTGGCATTTTATGCGTGAAGAAGGGCAATAAGATTTTAGCCTAACATTTGGTCATTTAACTTGTATATTTTTTATTTTTGACATGTTATAAGTCAATTTATAGTTTTAGTCACTTATCTTGCATTTTGTCTTATTTTTTTCTTCGCAATACTGACGTGACACCAGATACATCAATAGTTCATGATCTCATGTCTATTTTTTGGTGTCAAATCAGCATTTTTAGGCGTTACATCTGCATTTCGGTGAAAATGACTAAAACGAGAAAAAATACAAGTTAATAGACCAAAATCGTGAATTAACCAATAACAAGATTAAAAATGAAACACATACAAATTATACGACAACAAATATTATTGTGATGATGATATAAGTTAAAATGTGCGCATTTTCTTCCAAATTTTCAAAATTTTAAAAGTTCATGTTAATCTTTTTCTTTGCCACGTCGTTTTCTTGCTTTGATGTAGCATTGCATTTAAATATATTGGGTGTGTGAGAGTCGGTACAAAGTTAGATTTTATATATCACGAAGATATTAATTATGAAATTAACTCGATCTCATTCCCTACAAACAATTTGCGACGCAACTCGGCGACGAGTTTTGGCGTCGTAATATATTCGGCGGCGTGTTTCACTTACATTTTACTACGTTGGTGAATGTTAGTTGATTTTTCAGTATTTCGGCCCATTTATGGATCATTGTTCGATATTTATTTTATTTTACATGCATCATTGAATAACAGAACTGTTATTAAAGTTTTTTATATAATTAGTTAATAATGCCATTCTGTTGATGAAAATGCCATCTCTCGATGATGAAAACAACGAACAATATTGGATTGGATGGACAGAGATGGAATTTAATGAATAATGATGAGAATACAACATACTTGGAACGATGAAGAGAAGCTTGTCGGATCAAGCAAGAGCACATTTCATTTAGATTTTTGGGTAGTCGACTCAACTGAAAGTGAGACTTTCAGGGGATGAAAACATGATTCAAGGTAATGTATCATGGCAGCGTAGCTCCATAGCTGCCTAACTCGCAGCTCTAGGTAAGGAAGTGCCTTACCGCATTCCTTGTTTCAGAAATGCTCGACTCGTTAGCTCATTAACTCCTTGTTAATTATAATTCCTGAGTATAACTCGATAAAAACGTAACCCCAAAGCCCGTAGGACGTATGCTAGCTAAAACTCATTGAGTGAGATATAAACGCGCAATCGGGAACCATGACCAATATATAAATAGTTTTTAACATTACTTTCTAATATCTGTTTTAGCCTACAATATAAATAGAAATTATAATTTTGCCTCTATATATTAAATGTCCACAACTTATCAAATATATTGAAGTATATTAACCAAAAACTCAACCAATTACTTTAAGTTTTTGGCTTCACTTTAAAATCCACATCACATAATAATGCAAACATAAGCTCGTATAACTGAAATTGACCCAACAAGATGTACATAATGTAATAAAATAGCTGGCCTTTAAAGCTAAACATGAGCCACCTTCGTTTTCGGCGGTCCGATAAACAACCCCGTCTCCACCTCCATATCCGGCGATAGTGGTTGGCTTATGGGGACGCTGGACATCGCCAACATCTCACACTATCACAAAAATAACAAGAGATTATAACATAGTGTCCACCTCCATCACTAGTTAGTCCTACATAAATATATACAAATCTAATAATACACACTGTTTGATAAATACATTCTTCATATTGGATTTATGCACTTTTAAGTTGATTTGATAACTCATCTCACAATTATATATGTGTAATTCACTTTCTCAAGTTTCCCATCAAATTTGTGCATGAAAACTTGTAGAATCCGCCTTTTAATTTGTTCTATACGAACTTTCGGTCCTCTATTTGATTAAAATTTGATCTTAATATAACAAGTCAGCTTTTACCAAATTTAATACGATTTTCATCATAATACAGACATGTGTCATGTCAGCACTTCGACAAGAATTGGAAAAAATGTACAAAACACATCGTTTTGCATTAAAACAAAACTCGACTAATCAAAGGACTAAAATCATACAGATTTTGAACTTAGATGATGATATTTTGAATTTTCTAAATACATTTGGTTAAATACTGATATTGTATATAAAATTTAGGACGTTCAAATAATTTGTAAGCAGTTTAAAAAGTAGTAATTAGTAAAATGCTCATAGACTTTAACATGATATAAACCAAAATTCATTTCATACTAATTTTATCTCCATGACTAAAATCATCACGATTATAATTTTTTAAATACTGTACTGTCATTACTATATATGCTTATCAGCTTATGTTTAAAATAAGGTTTAAATTAGAACACTCGATATCAAAAAATATCATTTTAAACATAATAAAAGCTAAATATATCTCTTCCTCCTTTCAAGCCCAATATCTCTAAAACCATTTGACAATTTTGGGGTGCTATGATAAATATATTCATTTTTTTGTTAATTTCAAATCAGATTAATTTGAAATGGTAATTTTTTTTAAAAAAAATCAAAAATTACCGTTATGGGTTTAATGATTAGCATTATTCCTTTGACGAGGTTATTATCAGTAAGAACCAAATTTTTTTTTTACACAAAAACTCCTGTGAAACGATCTCACGGGTCAATTTTGTGAAACAGATATTCTATATGAGTCACCCACGAAAAAGTATTATTTTTTATGTCTACTATATTATTTTTTATTGTAAATATGGATATGATTGATCCGTCTCACGAATAAAGATCTGTGAGATCGTCTTATAAAAGACCTACACTTTTTTTTTATCTTGTGATTCCATAAAAAAAGGTGTGAATTCATATCACCAAAAAGTTTGAGCCCTTTGATGATCGCTCATGGTATACCCCGAGGGTAGCATATCTTTAATCGGGTTTTTAACCCGTGAGTTGAAAATTCGGAAAGATTTTAGCTTTGTTGATTTAAACAAGAGTTTTTTTGGAAGAAAAAAAAAAGTTTCACCTCCTTTTATATAAACCAAGTAACCAAAGAATAATTTATGGATTCAGCACCCACCTTTTCCTTTAAATCAGTGTTTACTTTCATAAGTTTTGCCTCCTGCGTCATAAAACAATTAGGGTTGCCAATTACAAGCAGCAACAAGAAATCGATTATTATTGATCCTTGATCTCAGTTCATACCTGTTGTTTTAGCTGATGGATCTGTTCTTGAAATAAAGCATTCTGGCCAAATAAAAATAATATTCATTAGTCAGATAAATAGAATTCCAGATTTCATATCCATATAATAAACTATGATCAATGCAGAGGAAGTTAAATCAACTATGCATGTCACATTATGGTTCATACCATAAAATGTAATTGAATATAAAAACATATATTATATCATATGTATTAGACGATTACCACAGCCGAATACATAAATGATGACTTGAATTGATTATTGGTATGAAACGAAAACAAATCGATACTGTAACTAATGGATATGGATTTTATACACAATGACATTAACGAGATCACCTTCCTAGCCCTGATTTTGCTTAAACTTTTTCCCAACTGTTCTTCCACATGTACTAACTCGTTAATAGAACACGAATCTATATTTTCTCCCATGAGTTTTCTGCAATATTTGTGCAATCATATTCTGAGTTAACATCAGCTTGTCAAGTATCGAACCTAATCATATAACCAATGAGTGGCTCATGAATACCTTTTAGCATCTTCAAGGTGATCAAGTTTCTTATACGAATCAGCCGCCTCATCTTTCAGTTTCTGCTTAGGATTCAATAATATGGAAAAATGTAAGAAAGATCTTGTACCATTCACCTCTTTTTATATATGCTTGGGCGATACTTTATAATCCGTGTATCTTACCCGTATCGTCTGTAGTTATAATGCATGTATGATTTGCTAAGAATAATGCATTTTTTCTCCAAGATTAAAAAAAAAAAAAGAAGCAATTTTTATGCAATGGTTGTTGGACGTACATGTAGTTTCTTTGTAATATCAAAAGGAAAAAAAATCATTTTTAACGGATGCAAAGAACATGATTGCACTAGCTATCAGTATATTTTAGACGGATGACAGACAAAATTTATTTAGACCATCACCAAGGGAATGATTCAAAATACTTTACAAAAGTATAAGATCGAAAAATTTAATTTGTCCGGTTTTTATAGCCTTTCTTTATTGCATTATGGATTTGATCAAACTAAGGATTTCAAATCAATAGGTTTATTTGAGTAAATTTGTTTGACAATAGATTTCAAATCAGAAACTAGCTGGTTATTTGTTAGGTCATTGTAATGGACTTAAAATTCATGTCAATATGTAGTCATTTCAAATTCTTCCTTCAAATACCTCGTCAAATTCAAAATCCTCTGATCTAAATGCAACCTTATATAATGAGCTAAAGATGAATAAGAATCCTTACCTGCATATATACTTCTTCAGTTATTCTCAGGTTGGATAGGGTCTTGGCATTCTTTTGATACCGTTCAATTGTGTTGCTCATCAGACTGCCAACATGAGTTGCAGAATAAATAGAATATATATACCAAGAGAAATCACTCAGAATCAATATTGGAAAAACCAGATGTAATACAATCTTAGATTTTTTATTTTTTATTTTTTGATCATACACACTTACATTTTCTCAAGGGTTTGTAAGTTATGGTCTTTTCTTGTTCAATTTGTAAAAACAACATTTTCTTTCCTTTTTCTATGATTCTAGAACATAAATTTTATGTTCGAGTGTCATTGGTGAGTAAATATGATTCTAGATTAAAAAAAAAAAAAAAAAAGTGGAACCTCATAACTAATCAGAAAGGGCGGCGCGGCGCTTAATTTTCCTTCGATTCGTAAAATATGATGATTTTTAAAAAATGATCTACATGTTTTACTAGTGAATGTCGATAGTCATTTAGAATATTGTTCTACCATACATCACCTTCTCTTGAAGTTTAGACTGCAAGCAGACATTAAACTCTTAATGCTTGGAGGAAATTAGTGAAGTGAAACAAGATACGATTACACAGATGCATGCTTGATATCAAATAGACATGTGATTGATTGATTACACATGGATATGCATCATTGAGGATTGATAGCGCGTGTGTGTATATAACGAAACATTGAGTCAAACGTTAAATGAAACATTGATATGTAATCATTTAGGCATAGTTTGGTGTGTTTGATAACTAAGTGATTAATAATTTATCACTCTTCAACCTATGTTTGGTTCACTTTTTAAAAGCCCACAAAAATTAAATGGGCCCGTGATAATGGTGGTCCATCATGGAGAAGACAACCCACCAAAGGTTAGTGATATCTCCATGATAAAAGAATAAATAATATGAAATGACATTATTAGCCCCCAAATTTTCCATCGGCAACAACCCATAATTTGGCTTTCTTGTTTGGTATCTCTTTGTTTGAATATTTTAAATCATTTCAGTTAATTTTAAATGTTTATTAAATACATATATATATATACAAATATATAGATACATATATATACACACAAAAATACACACACACGCATATATACTTCACTTTCGTTTTATTTTTTTTAATATGCGATGGTTTTAATTTGGCTTTCTTGTTTGGTTTCTCTTTGTTTAAATATTTTAAATCATTTCCGTTAATTTTAAATGTTTATTAAATACATACATATATAAAAATATATAGATACATATATATATACACAAAAATATACACACACACGCATATACATGTGTGTGTGTGTATATTATATATTATATAGCATAATTTAAGAATTGAGACATGCAATTACAAGATCTTGATAAGAATGAAATATAACTTTTTATAGTAGGGTTAATTTTGTCATTACAATACAATATATAAATTTAATCACTCATGTTAAAATCATACCAAACATTCAACATATTATCTTATTATTATATTTATCCTTGATTTATCCTTATACTATATATCCCTTAGTTATCCTATCTTATGTACCAAACTATGCCTTAATGTCTTATCCTTCTCCCGAGATGGTGTCTCATATAGTTCAAAATTTTAAGCACGAGGAAAAGATAAACAAGAAAACGAACAATTATGATGAATAACTTTGTAATAGGAGTTCTTCAACATTTTACACAATACTGATTACAATAAGTATTTGTATAAAATATGGCAAAAACTTGTGTGAGACGGTCTCACGAGTCTTATTTTGTGAGACGGGTCTTTTATTTGGGTCATCCATGAAAAAGTATTACTTTTTATGCTAAGAGTATTACTTTTTATTGTGAATATCGACCGCGTCTCACAAATAAAAATTCGTGAGACCATATCAGAAAAAGTATACTCTAAAACTATTGATTGTATTGTCTCTAACAAACTCGAGCTTAATTTTAGGATAATTTGTTTCAACGTGGTGTCGTAGCAAGAAGTTCAAAGGTTTAATTCCTTAATTATGAGGGGAAAACCTAGGCTACATATTTAATTAAGTTAATTAGTATTAGGTGGTTTTTCCGGTTTAAAGTCCGATTAACTTGCGAGTGTATTTTAATCTGAAGATATATTCTAAGTTTTCCAATGCTAAAAAATTCGAGTTTTGGGATAGATAATTTCAAGAAACTTATATAAAGAACAAAGAAAATATCAGTATATATAGTTAATAGTCTCAGTATATTAACTTTAAAATCTACCCAAAAATAAATGTTTACTATTTTTTTTATATAATAACAAGATTTCGTCAGAATATTCACTTTTATGTACAAATATGGGATTTCAACTCTAACATCTGAAATCCTCCTAGTTAATTCCGATCTATTATATGACACGATCAAACAAGTAAACGTGTAATTAAATTAATAAATGTATATACAGGCAAAATGTATGTATATATACACACTATTCTTACAATTATTGATTTAGTTCAATTATTTATCTGTCCCCATGAAAACTGAAGGGACACGTACGTTTTAACCTGGCCAGAAAAACTTTAATGAGAAAATTTATTTTTCTGCGTCACAATTACTTAGGCAGCAAAAAAGATTGAGCTTCCTAAGAAGATTAAATCTTGCAAACGATTAAAATATTGTTAATCATTTACATTATATTACATTTGGATTGAAATCTCATAATTTTGATCATAATTTTATTATCAATAATGAAACAATAAATTCAATTTTAAATTAATATCTTGTTTATTTTATTTACAAATTAATTACACAAACAAACTGAATGAACTTGAAATTCATCTTAATTAATAAAAAAATTATACCACCAATTTTAATTATAATGAAATGTTATAGCAATCTTAATTAACATGAAACGTTATAGTCTAAATCTTCAAAAATACATTTGAAATATATAAATTTGAAATTCATCCTTTCAAATATAAATTTTTGGGACAGTACTCTCCATTTTATGTGTAGAAATATCTTTTTTTGTTTTTGAGTGAGTCTCATGTGAGACCATCTCACGGATCTTAATCTGTGAGATGAGTCAACCCTACTCATATTCACAATAAAAAGTAATATTTTTAACATAAAAAATAATACTTTTTCATGGATGATCCAAATAGAGATCCGTCTCACAAGTACGATTCGTAAGACCGTCTCACACAAGTTTTTGTCTTTGTATTTTAGCCAAACCCTCCAAACATAGGATAAATTTTTGCCTAAAAAAGGTAGTACTACTCCAAGGAGGTGCCCATAAATGAAGTCAAACAAGATTCTACGTACAGAAACTTATTATCTACACTGCTTTTATATATATATATATATATATATATATATATATATATATATATATATATATATATATATACTAGTAAAAGATACACGAGCGTTATATATGTTATTATTATTTTTAATTTGATCAAATAATATTAAACAATTAATACGAAATTATTTTCAATTTAAAAAAATTGTTCAATTTAAAAAGAAAGTTTTCTTTAGATTTTTTCTATTTCAAATATGAAGTGATTTAAGGTGGTTTTTAGTAGAGTAAGAAGGATAATTATGGAATTAAATTATAGTATAGGATATATACATTCAGCAAAAAGTCAAATTTTTTTAAACAAATATTTTTTTTAAAGCAGGATTGACCTATCAAGATATATGAGACTTCTCATAGACATATATATATATATATATATATATATATATATATATATATATATATATATATATATATGGCAGCCTGATATTCAATATCTAAAAAATAAAGGGAGATTTTTTTCTATTTTTTATCAGAAAATAATAATGTGATAAAAAAATTTGTACCTGGAACTTGAAAATTCATAGAGTCTACCGGAATGTGAAAAGATTGTAAGTGCGACTTCTGCATCACAGAGAACAGAGAGCTCAAAAGCCTTCTTCAAAAGCCCACTCCTGCGCTTGGAGAAGGTCACTTGCCTGCTGCTCGCATTTTCTATCCTTTTCAATTGGGTTTTTCCCCTCACCATTTTCTGTATATATATGCTTTCAAAGATTGATTATTTCCGGGATTATTGGAGCATAAACCAGACAATCAACTGTTTCTCGAGTTTATGATCAAGAAAAAGGGGGGGAAGTAGCGGAATATGGAAACATAACTGGACTGCCACAAATTTGGGCTGTTGAACTTGATTCACTCCAAAAATAGCAGAAGACGGAGAAGAATTTTCATGGGTTTCTCAGATCTGTGACAAGGAATGAGCTGATATCCGTAAAGGGTTAGAGGTAATTGCCAAGAAAACAGCAAAAGAATGCCTGAAAATCCATGAACCTAGGCGGGAATCCAAATATAGAAAGGGTATCGCGTTGATTGACTCAAAAAATAGCAAAGAACGGACAAAACTTTACGCGGGTTTCTCAGATCTGTAAGATTTATAAGCTGGAAAGGGAGACATGAGATGGATCAAGATTAGAAACCCTAGATTAGTATTTCTCCAAGAAATCGTGAGGGAAAGTGTCGGTTGCTGATTTTTTCCAGATGGATTTGAAGTGATTTCAAAGACTCAACCATGGGAACAGCGATACAGATGGTTTAGGAAAGTTACTATAACCTCATTCCTTTCTTCTTTTGGTAAACACAGCGCAGAAGCACTAAATATGGACAAGATAGATAGATAGATAGATAGAAAGATTGAATTGAGAGAATGACTTGCAAAGATAAATGGAAACTTTATGGAATTATTTATATTATTTTTGGGTTATCAATTGAAGCAAGAAAGTATGGTCTTTTGAGAACCACTCATAGGCACGAAAATATATTTTACCAAAGATATATATATATATATATATATATATATATATATATATATATATATATATATATATATATATATATATATATTATTTGACTTTAAATCCATATTTTTGCCACAATTAAGATATTATGTTATATATTAATCTTTTTTATATTTTGTAAAGCTTATATATAGTTTTGCACATTCGAAATATACGTGAAAACAAAATTGCACTCATTGGGCGCACATATATTTTCATTGATGAATATTGATATAAATCATTGAAAATATGGTACTAATGTATTGTACTTGACTATCGACTATACAAATTAGAACAATTGTATTAATATCAACACTTGCTATATTTTTATAGGTACTTAAATATCATATATCAGTACTATATCTAAAATAATTACTACTCAAATATTATATATTAATATCATATTTTTAATATTTTAACAACAAATAAAAGTATATTATTGAAGTTTTATGATCATTTCCTGTGAAAACAATAGCTAAAATACTTAGTGTGGTGGACCACGGCTGAATGTATAGTGTTGAAAAACCTAATTGTCCGTACAATGTTAGCTACACGTCGATATCTATATCCGTACGGTCGACAAACTCTAAGCCAATGTAGATGCGCCACGTCATCATCCACTTGACGTGTCTCGTTCTGCGGCATTTAATTAGTAACTTGTTTCGACTATACTTTTTGGTTGTAAAAAATGTTCGTAAGATCGTCTAAGATGTCGTATTTTGTGAAATAGATCTCTTATTTAGATTATTCACGAAAAAATATTATTTTTTATATTAAGAGTATTATTTTTTATTTTGAATATCGTAGGGTTGACTCGTTTCACAAAAAAAGATTCGTGAGATCGTTTCACATGAGACTTAGAGTAGTTAGTTTTATTTTTTGGCACGCCATACGTTGTTATATATTCCATCCACCACTGCTAATTTGAATGTGAAGTTCTTGTGAGATGGTTTTATGATTATATTTTGAGAGATAAAATAGATTTGACTCATAATTAATATTAAAAATAATATTTTTTACATAAAAATTAATATTTTTTTATGAATTAAGCTTGGTTAGAGATTTATCTCACGAAATTAACATATAAAACTGTCTTACAAGAGTTTTAATTTAATTTGAAAACCAAATAACAGTATTTAAACAAATATTACATGATATCCTAATAACATCTTCAACCATATTATTTAATTTACAAAGTTACCAAACTTAATGGAACTATTTATATGCAATTTTATTGATTTTTGTGTTATTTAACTTAAGAATCTATTAATTTGGCTAAACATAGATACAAAATTTTTTTTAAAGAAAGTTACTAATCAAATTTTGTTTTTCGAATATGTTTGAAGTGACGAGAACATAAGAAAAAGAATTGACGGACGGCCTATTTCCTATTGTCTGTGAGAATTATGTAATCCATCTCTAATCCATCTATTGCCAAAATAGAATTTTTTTTCATCTCACGTGTTTATCTTATAGATGGATTACAATACATGAT
The DNA here is from genome assembly GCF_022965805.1 of Primulina eburnea. Lineage (NCBI taxonomy): Eukaryota > Viridiplantae > Streptophyta > Magnoliopsida > Lamiales > Gesneriaceae > Primulina > Primulina eburnea. The sequence continues at coordinate 39,482,844 of NC_133104.1, read as the reverse complement.
ATAGGAATATATAATTTTTTACAACAAAATAAATCTAATCTAGTTGATAAAATAAAACTAAATTTCAAAGATGAAAATAACAAACAAATTTAAAAATATTCATATCATCCAACACCCCACTCAAGTTGGAGTCGGGATTGAAATGTCAAGAACACCCAACTTGGGAAGTAGTCGATCGGTGATGCGCATCACCATCGAGAAGCTTGGTAAAGATGTCTGCCAATTGATCACTAGAACGCAGGTAGACATAAGCAATAAGACCAGCCCGAATTTTTTTCCTATCCAAAATAACTATTGATCTAATTTGGTGTGCTCGTAAAATACATGATTCTCTGTTATGTGAATTTCAACTTGACTATTGCAATGAACAGAAATTGGTTTTGGATGATGGAAGCCAGGTTTGAAAAAAGAGATATTTTAACTGTTGTAATTCGTAAGTAAACGCAGCTAAAAAACGACATTCAGCTTCTGCGGATGAACGAGAAACTGTGGGTTGTTTCTTGGTTTTCCAAGAAATAGGGCAAGAACCTAGCATGGTTAAACAACTCGTGGTGGATCGACGAGTAGTTGGACAACCATCCAAATCAAAATCAACACATCCAACCAAAGTAAGGAGACTAGTGATGCAGAAAAGAAATAAACATTTACTAATAGTTATTTGTAGGTAACCGAGAACTCGGTATGCAGCATCGAGATGACTAGAGTAAGGGCATTGCATGAATTGACTATATTTACGACAAATTGAATAACGGGTGGAGTTACAGTGAGATATATAACACTCTTCTCATGAGTCGATGTTAAATGTTGGATCGAAAAGAAAAGTAACATCATTTGATCTCAAATGAAGATGTTGTTCCATATATAGGAAAATCAGATGTCCGAGATCCGGTCATTCCAGAATCATATAATATATCAAAAATATATTTTCTTTGACATAGAAATTCCCTTGTTTAGAACGAGTCACCTAGAAATGGCATCATCATCGTTTTCAGTGATAATAATGTCATCGACATATACGATAATGAAAATTAAATTTTGATCACATATATACATAAAAACACTATAATCAGAAATAGATTGATATAAATCACATTCGATAAGTGTGCTTGAAAATTTAGAAAATCATTTACGATAAGCATGTTTAATTTAATTTATTTAATTGACTGTATAGTATAAACAAAGTATCCATCATCATCGATTGGGGTGGTGGAGATTGAAATTTTTTATGATGGAGATGGGATATCTTGATATGGGAAAGTTGATTCATGGAATACGACATCGCGAGAAACATATATTTAATGAGTCTGAAAATCATATATGTGATATTCGGTTTGACCCTATGGGTAACCAACAAAGATGTCAAGCCTTGCTCACTCATCAAATTTACTTCGAATATTCAATTTTTTGCAAAACATAAACATCCAAAAACACGAGGATATGAGTATGACGAAACAGTTCCAAATAAAACTTGATGAGATGATTTATACTGAAAGACTTGAGTTTGAAGTTTGGTAATAAGGAAAGCAATTCTGAGAATACATTCACCCCAAAAGAAAATAGGTGTCGCCTGAAATTATAAAGTGCAAGCAACATCAAGTAAATGTCGATGTTTACGTTCTACAATGCCATTTTTTGTGGGATTCCAACACAACTACGTTGTTGAATAATACCATTGTCATGAAACCAAGGCGCATTTGTTTCAGAACCATTGTCTGAGTGAATAGTTTGAAGTTGAGAAAAAAAATTTCCCCATTGCCAAAATTGATGCGAGAAAGTTTCTTATTGAATTAATGATTAATTTGAATAGATTAACATGTGAAAAGTTTTAGATTTATGTCTTAATAATTAAATCCAAGTGTAACCTGAATAATCATCAACGTTAGTAAGAAAAAAAAACGAGATGCATTTTTAGAAAGTATAGAAAAAAAACTTCAAATGTCAACATGAATTAATTCAAAACAATGAGAAGAGCCAGACATACTTTTAGAAAAAAAAGAGACGTGTCTGTTTAGCACGCAGCAACGTCACAAATAAATTCTTTATTAGCAAAAATACTTGGAAAATTTTTAACAATGAAATCAAAATGAGACCTGGAGGTATGGCCCTATGCGAGAATGCTATAGGTCAAATTTATTACATAAAGAAAAAATACATAATTTAAAACTAAATCTGCATCTAAATAGAAAAGGCCATTACAAGCACTACCACGACCAATCATCTTCGTTGTTGATCGGTTTTGAAATATACATACAGAAGAAGAAAAAATGCATCACAATTTGTTGACTTAGGTATTTATGAGATAGAGAGTAAGTTGAATTTAAATGATCGAATGTGGAAAGCATGCATGAGAGTTAGTGAAGATTAACAAGTAACAATGTCTATGTGGGTCAGAGGCTCTTGAGAACCATAAGGTAATTGAATCGATGAACTTTTATTGACCTTACAATATGAAGAAAAAGAAGAAGAGATGAACATATATGATTAGAGGCGCGTGAATCAATAATCCAACAAGAGGGTAAATAAATGAGAGATGTACATGCAAAATGGACAGATGATCCACCAGATTCTTCCTTGGCAAGAAGTGCAAGTTTATCGTGTTGTTCATGTGTTAATTGGCTAGCAAAGCTAGTGGAAGGCGGCTCTGTTTTCTTCATCTACGTATCTGCAAAGTTGGAGGGGGTCTCTGGTCTCTTAACTTGCGTCTCCGGAAAGCCATGAATCTGATAGCATGTAGTAAGAATATGACCATGATTGTTGCAATGCTCACATAAATGGTGTTGGAGTTTCTTGAAGATCGAGAAAGTGGCTTATATGCTTGAAGTGTTGATGAATCAAAATTAGGAGTGGTAAGAATATTAATCTCATGTTGTTTTTCTTCTTGGCACACCAAATTATAGATACATTGAATTAAATGAAAAGGCTCCATTAGGAGAATCTGACTTCGAACCGCTGAAAACGATCATGCTTTCCTTGAAAAAACTCCATGGCAGGATCTTGATATTGTTGATCGATGATGTTTTTATCATTGCCGCAGATACATGAAGTAATAAAAATAATGGAACCATGTCCCACAAATATTTGAGTTGTGTGAAATATAGGAAAACAGATATACGATCTTGTTTGAGAGTTGAGATTGATTGTTTCAATCGATAGATCTTAGGAGCATTTTATTGAGAAAATGATCCTTAAGATTCGTCCAGTGAGCTGCAGTTTCAGTGTAAAAGAATGTATCTATGGTGAAACAGAGTTAATAATCCAACTCCAAACTAAGTCGTTACACCGCTCCTAGTTGGAGATATCATCCTTTTCTTTTGGTATTGTAAGAGATCCATCAACAAAGTCATACTTGTTTTTAGCACGAAGTTCAATCGTTATCACACGACTCCATGAACCATAATTGTCTCCAGTAAATAAAGGAGTAAAAAGGATAATTGAAAGATTGTCAAAGTGATGAATAGCGTGAAGATTGGTTTTGATAAGAGCTGAAGAGTTTGGAGATGGTTTTTTGTCGGCCATGATGGAGAAATGATGGAAATGTTTTGAATTGAATAAGGAAATGATATAGGATATTGTTGACCTGATATTGATACGATGTGAAAGTAATTAGGTCAAAATAGAATGAATTTATTTCATCTTATGCATACATTTTATAGATGGATTACAAAAATAGAATAATACAAAAATATAGGAACAAATAATTTGTTAAAATAAATAAATCTAATCTAGTTGATAAGATAAAACTAAATTTCAAATATGAAGATAACAAATAAATCTAAAAATATTCATATCATCCAACATTGTTCATATTGATAATAAAAAATTTAGTCTTATATAACTCTTGTATAATTTTAAAAATAAGAGATTTTTTTTTTGCGAACCCCTATAATAGCTAATTAAGTATAAGAGTACTTTATAAGATGTTCAAAAGTAAGTTATTCCTCGTATCAAAACAGATTTCAGAAAAATAAATTTTGTGAGAGATTTTTATAACATCTTCATGGTTTTATTTCCAAAAACCAGTATGAAATTTTCGGAAAATGTGTTTTTAAATTTCATGGTTAAAAGAACATAAAAAAAATTCATATATTTGTGCGGTGAAACCTGTTATTATATTTTTAATTGAATTAAATGAATTTTGATCGTTACATTTTAAAAGACATTTTTCCTATAAAATAATAGCAATAACGAAAGCTAAATTGGTGATGTAAAATGCTACATAAATAGAGATGGTTCAGTATGGTATACCAAAATATTTTGGCCATACAGTATAACGTACCAACAATTTTATTGATACCATACCGAAATTTCGGTGTACTGTATTGTGGGCGTCGGTCGGTTCGGTCCGATTTTTCTCTACAACGATTCAGTTTTTCGGTTTTCAGTTTTGAATATATCTGGTCAAAAACCAAAATATTTTATTACGGTTCAATTTATTTTTTTTGTAATACAGTTCGTTTTATATGGTCAATTATATATAGTTTTATAATATTTTGTTAATAAATAAAAGTATACATCAGTTGATGCTTGATGGATGCAACACATATAAAAAAAAACAATGACAATATATGAGTAGAACATATATGATTACAATATATTTATGACTTAACAATTTAGGAAACAAAATCGAGAACTTGGAAGAGAACAACCCAATAAAATAAAAGAATGATTAATGAATCATCCAAAAGAAAAACAAAGTAATAAGTTATTCAAGTACCCTGGGCTATGAAGATTGAAATTTGAAGCAGAGAATGGAGTTGCGCGAATTCATATGAGGAAGGAAAGAAAACGGATTATAGAAGTATGAACGTGTAGTGATGAGTGATGACTAGTGATGAGTGATGACTAAATTCAACCCTAACTCCCAAACGAGAATATTAGTCAGTAATCAATATTGGACTCATTATACAAAAAGCCCTATAGTTAAATATAATATGACATGTTCGGTTATTTTGGTTTTCTAGAGATCAAAACCGTAAACTGAACCGAAAAACCGAATTTAATTTTGAAATCTTAATCGGCCGAAAGACTGATAAAACCGAAATATTTAATCCAAATTTTTCTGTCCGATTGGTTATTTCGATTTTAACCAAACTATGCTCACCTGTAGTGTACCTTCATTTTGTTACAGTAACATACCAATTATACAAAATATTTGATGTTTACCGAGATGTCATTACATTATCAATATATATCGTTCATGCCAAATATTTGACATTAGTTTTCTTATTTTATTTATAATTTAATTACTTAAGTATTATATTTTTTAATATATAAATATTTTTTCGGTATTTTGTTATATATATATATATACCGAATTTTTCATAATTTTATACTGATATTATACCGAAAATTTTGATATTGTTATCATATAGTACTGAAATTTTCATTATACCGAAAATATCAATATTTTCAGTTTTTTCGTAATGGTAAATTCAATGTACCAAAACTTTTAGCATTTTGTCCATGGTCCATTAGTGTTTTGAAAAGAAAGTAGCTTAAAATCGCAAAAGTAAAAAGAAATTTAAATGAATATTTAATAATAGGTACGACGATTGAAAGCGACGTGTCCATTTTGTCAGGTAACAATAAAAATTATCGTTGAAAATCAAATTCATTCATTGGAGCTTTTCAAAATATATATATATATATATATATATATATATATATATATATATATATATATATATATATTTCAAAGAAAAGAGACTACCAAACTACCGCATTGTTCGATTATTTTCTGAAGCCTGCATATTTCCAAGATTTTCGAGCACACTCACACACATAGCAGAATATATAAGATCTTTCAAGGATCAATATATTCTACATTATCAACTCAAGCTGTCAAGCTGACTATTAAGATATTTTGTATTGTTTTCTGGTGAATTGATGGTTCTTAAACATCCAAATCTAATAAAATGATTACTAAGAGTTTTAGTTTAAGTAGTGATAAGTCATAATTGAAGTGATTTACTACAAGACATTATAAAACAAAAGTTTTTTAGTGAAATTCTTTCTAACTAGAATAAAGAGCGACGTTTGAGTGTTATCTCTGAACTTTCATAAAATATTTGTCTCATTTCATTACACACTTTGTATTCTTGCTTATTTTTTCCAAGTCATTTCTTGTTAACTACCAATTGCATTATATAGTTTATCATTAGTCAAGTCAGGTCATTTCCGCATTTATTCACTTTTCAGTGGTCCATCAAGCTAGCCGTTAGATAATATTTTATTAACAGCTTAAAAACGGTTAAGAAAAGCTCAAAATTTTTGAAAACTCTAAAATAGTTTATACACCCCCTTTAAACTCTAATATGATCCCAACAAATTATTAGGGTCAAACGCTTACCACTTGACCAAAAGTTATTGTTGTTCGTCAAAGTTCAATTTTATTTATTTATACTCGTGGCATATCCAAGTTCACCTACTTGAGTGTTAATGAGTCGGGATGTTAGGCTCATGAGTTCGAGTAGGTGTGTGTCTATCTATTGATGTTGTCTCATATCCCTTAAAGACTAGTCTTACTATTTTCCTATCATCATCCATATACCAAGTAGAGACATTATTACATATTAAGATTTAACATCACTCTTTTACAGCCCACTTAGCCAATCAAATCAAGCAGTGTAACATCAGCAGTTTGACACACGAGAACTTCTCAATAGGTCATCCACACCAGTACTACTATCAATCATACACGATTAACTCAACAAACCTCTATGCGCATTTGGGCGGACGTAAGCAAACTTTAAGATCCCGGATTTAACCGAACTTGTCCCACAATTATATTATATTTATATATAATAATAATAATAAATAATTTTTATATTGAATATTAAATACTTTATTCATATAAAAATATATAATTACACATTTTTTTATTACTTATTAATTGAATAAAAATTGATAGATTTTAAATTGTAATAAATTTTTTTTTCTTATATATTATTATTATAAAAATGAAAAAGAACTTTAATGATTAATTAATTCTAATTTTTTTGTAAAAAAAATGTTTTGGTTGATCTAATGGGTCAAACTCTGATTGGACCAGTCGAATTCACAAGACGGGTCTACTGTAAGGCGAACGGGTCTCGGGTTTGGCATGACCCTTTGTTATCAATAAATGTATCATGAATTGGCAGATCCATGTCCTTCATGGTGCATTTCATTTGTGTTTCATCTTTATACAACATCAAAACAAATAAAATCTTGTTAACCATCATACACTATTTATCTTGTAGGCCATTGTTTCAGAAAATTTATGCAACAATGAAGATGACTATGTTCCAAGTTCAATTATTTTATCACTATTAAACAAATTGTTGTTTTCCCTTTCATTTTCTGTTTCCAAAGTATGCCAAACCGACATTAATAAAACTTTCTAAGATTATATATACTAGCAACCGAAGCACACGCGTTGCGTGTGTCATGAATATATGACGTTAATATATTAAACTTTCGTGATTTTACAAAACCATCACAGTAAAAAAATGTGTTCTTGGTCCATGAAAAGCAAGGGATTACAAAGCTTAAATAAATATGCAAAATTCAATTTGTTACCTCATATGATATATATGTTGATTTTAAAAAAAATATTATTTTGAAGCAGTAATATCATATCTTGTGAAATAATGATAAATTTCAATTTAAAAGAAATAAACAAATAGTCAAAAAATGTCTAAAAAATATGAGAATATCATTAAACTAAAATTTATTGAATATAAAAACCTAAAATTTGTCTTCTACATTCACCAAATAAATTGAAAAAAATATTCAAGTTGTAGATATCCTTGAGCATTTTATGCATAAGTTAAACTGTTTATGGTCAAACGTAATAAAAAAATATTCATTTCATACTATAGTTCAACCTAAACATACAAAATAAATAAAACAATCCATTAAAGCGTGCTATAAAAATCGATATGACAGAACCAAATGTAAACTACTGCAAAGATTTCGCTAAATACACCGTAAATAAATAAACATTTTAGAAACGTTTATTTTCTCGTAATGGAAAGAACCCGAAGGGTTTGGCCTAGCTGCATTTGATGTCAGGTTCCACCTGTGAACACCGTTTCAAGTGTAGTTCTTGATAAATATTTGATGCATTGCATATTCATTTGCTGGTTTCTTTCAAACTCATGAATAAGATCTTGGAGTACCTGTAAGTTCTGGCTTGGGCAATAGACCACTCCATTTGGGGAGGTTGACCATTTGGTAAAAGATCCAGAAACAGAACAAAATTTCTAAAATATGCAATGATAAAACAAAATGTAATGACAAAACAAAATGTAAACTACTTCAAAGATTTCGCTAAATACACGGTAAATAAATAAACGTTTCTAAAATCCTTAAATGGAAAAAATCTTTGATTTCAATCGTTGTTTCTTCAAATAAATATTATTTTTAGATAATTTTTTGAAGAACCTTACTTTAATTTTTCCATTTAAGGATTTTAGAAACGTTTATTTATGACATGTTTAAGTTTCAATAATTCAAGAAATGCAATAACAGATTTACCAAAAATATGAATATACCAGCATTACATCGATATACATTGAAGAAAATTGATGGCAGAAGATGATAACATGTTATAATTGGATAAACTATTGTGAAAACATGAATAAAATTTGAGATGAGAGGTTAGTCTCATACAAATCATTTTTTTTAATTCAAAATACATAATTTTTTTTTATAAAATGTAAAATACAATAAGTCTCAAATATTATATCATCATAATATCATACATTATTTTGTTACACCATGAGAATGTCAGAAGCGAAAACAACGTTGGGAAGTAACACGAAAATCGTGTACCAAATGATACACGGATGCCGTGTGCTACACATTTCAAACAATATACACAAAGTAAAACACCAAAGTGAAAGCAAAAGAAGGAAAACTTACAGATACAATACCTCTTTGTAAGAAGGAACCTTCGTCTTGAAAAAATGTGCACCTTACATACAATATAACCATTAGCATTGATTAGCTAAATATATACCTCAGTTATAACAGTATATCACCGAAAATAAGAAGTAAAGATTACCAACCTTATTTCGGAAGCTTAAATAAAAAAATACAGTATGACAACATTATACTCTAGATCCAAATCAAAATTTGATAAAATCAGTTTAAAATTAAATGAGGGTCGTAGTTGTCTATCATTTTTTAAAAGAAAAAGCTCACACATCTCATACCTCAAAACAAAACACCAAAAACAAATGAAATCATTATATTAGCGTAGTATTATTATTTTTGTTGAATATTACATTTAAATGTTGAGAAGGCATCAGGGAACATTGACTTACGGCTCCAAATCAAAATTATGCAAAATCACAAAAGAATAAAAATTATTATTATAAAAATGAAAAAGAACTTTAATGATTAATTAATTCTAATTTTTTTGTAAAAAAATTGTTTTGGTTGATCTAATGGGTCAAACTCTGATTGGACCAGTCGAATTCACAAGACGGGTCTACTGTAAGGCGAACGGGTCTCGGGTTTGGCATGACCCTTTGTTATCAATAAATGTATCATGAATTGGCAGAGCCATGTCCTTCATGGTGCATTTCATTTGTGTTTCATCTTTATACAACATCAAAACAAATAAAATCTTGTTAACCATCATACACTATTTATCTTGTAGGCCATTGTTTCAGAAAATTTATGCAACAATGAAGATGACTATGTTCCAAGTTCAATTATTTTATCACTATTAAACAAATTGTTGTTTTCCCTTTCATTTTCTGTTTCCAAAGTATGCCAAACCGACATTAATAAAACTTTCTAAGATTATATATATTATATAAATAATTGTTTTCATTTATATATATTTTTTGAATAAAAAAATATTTGATGATTATGTCGTTTTATTTTAATATTGAACTCCAAACTTTTGCAGTATCGGATGTTTACACCTGAGATCTTGTCACACTAATTAATGTTTGAATTAAAATAAAAATTAGGCAAAAAAATATAATATCACAAATTTATATTTTCTAAAATTCTCTCTTATATTCTTTGTTTTTTGGGCATGCATTGTCAATGTCACTGTGATTTTAACATAAATATGAACAATATAGAAAGCTCAAAATAAAAAATTTATATCCAAATTTAGTCAATCTATCTACATTCATTTCATAATGGCATTGTTTAATTTGCTGCTAATAATGAAATATTAGTTGCTTATAATATTTATTTTATTAAACACTGAACTCAATTTTTACAATGATTAGATTTATAAAATATTAAATTATTTGTATATATTGATTTATTATTTATTTATCAAGAATATTTCATTATCCTATCTTTCGAGTTATTTTACTTAATTATTAAAAAAAACGACAAAAAAAATATTTAGTTTCTTAGCGTGTTGGATATTTTAAAATTAACCCAACTAATCCTTTAATTTATTGAGCGTCACACTTGTAAATTTGTAATAGAATACGACATGATATTGATATCATCGTTGAATAATGATAACAATACTTTAAATTTTAAAAGAATATTAAATTATCTGATTTAAGACTCAGATAAATAAATATATATATTTTTTTCATGTAAAATTTGGGTATTTTTTAAATAACTTTAGATTACGTGATATCTGCCTTTATTATAATCAACATTATTATTATTATTATTATTATTATTATTATTATTATTATTATTATTATTATTATTATTACTATTATTATAATTGTTATTGTTAGAGAATCTTACTAATTTTTTTAATTCAGTGTAATTATCATGATAAGTTTGACATATTCAAAGACAAAATGATAATAAAAAATTGCCAACTTTATTCAATATTCTTACAAACTTTAATAAAGTTTGTTTTTCTTATTTTTTTTGTCAAATTTATATGTAAAATTTTTGAATATACGTATAATACGTTGAGTAGGTCTCCTGTGAGATGGTCTCACGAATATCCAATCATACCGATATTCAAAATAAAAAATAATATTCTTAGCATAAAAAATAATATTTTTTCATAGATTATCCAAATAAAATATGTCTCACAAAATACGACCTGTGAGATCGTTTCAAAAAAATTTTCATGGATTATCCAAATAAGATATATATATCATAAAATACGAATCGTCTCACAAAATACTTTTAGTCTATCCTTGAATGATTTAATTAATAATTAATTTTTAATCTAAATTATTATATATTGTTGTTAATTATGAATTCACCTCCTCACCTTCTGCTTTTTTGACTTAGTAGAAATCGGGAAAAAAAAATGTAATCGATCAAACCAAAATCGGTAATTACAAAATTGTTTCCTGGAAAATAAATGGATTCTTCTTCTTCGAGCTCCGCCGTGGCTCAGCCGCTGCCTGATGACGAGGCAAAGAGGGAAGAACACGAAAAAGAGATGGTGCACCGAACTAAAGTCGTACAATTCTTAGGACGAACGACTCCGATCATTCTCCAGAACGACAATGGCCCTTGTCCTCTCCTCGCTATCTGTAATTTCATCCATAGGAATTTGTAATAATTGCGGTTTATGTATGCGTCAGAATATCTGTGTTTTTTTATGGTTCAGGAAGATTTTGATCCTTTGCTTGGAGGAGAAATGCTAGAAATCGGAAATTTAATGGAACTGTGAGTTAAATTTTATTGACCCCACTCTCCATTCGAGGGAATACTTGCGAATATCAGTTAGTTTTAGAGGTGTGGTATGAATTGGTGACGTTTGGGCAAAGAGTAAGAAATGGAAAGTAGTTGCAAAAGAAGCTTAATTGCACCCCAGAACTCGATAGTTTTTTTGAGTTAAGAGAGTGACTGGGTTGGGTATTTAATTTTAACATAAAACTGTTAGACCGTGACTTTTTATTTTATATTTTATCACGTGGCTCATCATGTGTGAATGTTGGTAGCACCTTGGAATTGTCTTGGCAGTTGGCACTAGTCTGAGTATGAACGAATTGTTCTCACGACTTGACAAGCAAGCATTTCTGAGATCGTGAATTATGGTTGTATGCTTCGCACGTATCAAATTTTTGGTTATTTTCGAGGAAAGACTTTGTATCATGTTTTGAATTGTTGATTTACTAATTTCTGTTTTCATGACACTAATTGCAAATCGAATCTTTGATTTATTTCAATTTGGTACTTGCTATTGGTGACTCTTGTTTTACATATTCAAAGCATGTCATCACGATCTATACTGGGCCAATTGTGTGCTCCCATTAGGCATGACTTGGCACTTAGGAAGTTTAGTGAGTTATTTGGACATTGAATTTTTTCGGTCTAGTTTGGATTAAAGTCCAGTAGTTGGAAATTAAGGAGTGGGGTTAGATCTTGTTGAACCTCATTTGTCTCTGAGGGAATTTTTGTGAAAAAACTCTTCCGTTTGTTTTATCAACCTATTTGTTCAACTACGAGTTACTTGGCACATTATTAGTACTTTCTGCTTTTTTTCTCGGTCCTTAATAATTGTTCAAAGATGGTGAATCGTTACTGCCAGAATGGATTATTTTAGTTTATTTTATGTTGGCATGTCATGTTTTCATGACTTTGGATCAAGAACAGATTCTTACCTGTTGGATGATAATTGTTTATAGTGTTGTATTTGACATCTTAATTGTCTAATTTATGAACAAACTGCCTAAAATTTGTACTGTTTGAGTGTATGCAATGGTATTCTTATTAAATACCCGAATTTTGTTTTTGTTTGTAGTTTCTGTCCTATTAATTTGATGTTTTCTGTTACAATAGGTAACGTTCTTTCCCTGAAGAACAGCCTAAATTTGAGTCCAGATATTCCTGAGGTTTCACAGGAGAAATTGCTTTCACTTGTTGCTGAGCGGTTGATTGATTCAAACTGTAACATTGAAGTAATCACATTTGGTGCATTCTTAGCTTATCCATTTATTAACATTGACAAATTGTATGCATATTATTCTTTTGATTATGTTTACATAGCTTTACAAAACTTAAGCGATCTTTTTTCTAGGTTTTCCTTTCTGAATTTGATTGGTTTGACCTTGCTAACTGTTCGGCAGAACAAAGATACTGGCTATGTTGAAAATCAACAACAGAACATTGCAGATGCAATTGATTTACTTCCTAGACTGACAACTGGAATTGATGTGAATATAAAATTTAGGAGGTAGAATAGTTCTTATTATCTTTTTATTATTCGTCAAAGATTACATTCCACTATTATATGCTAGAGGTTATGTTGGCGGTGGTCCTGGTGCACCCATTTAATATGCATAATATTGAAAGAAAAATACTATTTTCTTATCTATTTTGATTTTGAACGAGAGTATCCTTTGTTTATCATTGTAAATTTGACAGGCAAATGTTGTATTTTGCAGAATTGATGATTTTGAGTTTACCCGAGAGTGTGCAATATTTGATTTGTTGGATATTCCACTCTATCATGGATGGATTGTTGATCCACAGGTATGCATCTTGTGCCACACCAATCAACAGCAGTGATATTTAACTTTTCAGTATTAAATACTTCCATAAAACTAGTCTGAGAGTAATGTGTTTTAATGATCTACCATGTTTGAATGCAAACTATGCTTTGAGTGGAGCCTCTGCTTTAAAATCTTGGGTTTTGTATTGGGTGATTTCTCTCATTCCAAAGGTGATATAGTGTGAAGATTCATTGTATTAGTTTAGGTGCCAACATACTTTGCGTAATTGCATCACAGAGATGCAATGTCGAGGGGTATTGTAATTGGCAAAGGACGACTTGGGACTCAGACATGAAATTTTATGGTTATATTAATTAATTATTGTTTTAAGTGATGCCAAAATTAATGGATATTTGAAAAATTCTGTGCTATTTCATTTTGTTGCATGATTGAGTTGACTCGTGTTCAATCCCAAAAGCTTTCCCTTTAATGGTATGAAATTAAAATGTTTGAGGTGTTATATCCGAATGTAGGTATATGAATCTAAATTAGCTCAAATGAATGATGCATAGCTCAGAAAGCCAAACACGAAAAACTTGATTTTTCTGCCAGGCCGAGTTGAACGGTAAAACGAGTAATATGCAACGATGTTGTCCCCCATCCAGAGACCTAAAAAATCAATGACGTCATACCAGGGAATATTGGGATCTGAAAATACGTAGGTGTAGCAAAGAAAGAACGTGGCCGAGTTGTTCGACCATTTGTATTTTTACAGTGTTTCTTGTTTGTTAAAACTTAGTTTTCTTGCCAAGCTAATTATTCTATTCAAACACGTTATATCTCAAACATTCTTTCCTTTAATAAAGTGATTGGCAAAGGAAAACATATATTATGCACTAAAAGTCAACCTTGTCAACTAAACTAGAATGTCAGGTGGTTTGAATAAGTGACTGAAATATTTTGATATTTGGTTCGCATGAATACACAGTTCTTGCAACCATTTTTTGTTTGGAAGTTAAATATTTATCGGATGCCAAAATTGTATTAATTGGCGGATGATAGAGTACATGTGAATCTGATTATTGATTCAAGGTCTTCAAATGTCAAGAACACAGTTTCAGCAGAAAATGTATTGGTGATATTTTCGTTAGAATTAAGGTGGAGTATAAAAGTAGTGAGAGGTGTGGTTCTTTGGTTTTTGGATATCTTTTGGGTCAAAATGATGTTAGTCCGATGCTGAAACTTAGTAATCTCTCCTGGTATGGTGTAATGGCATCTGGCTGTGCTTATACCGTGCTTCAAAATCTCAGGCACACCGTGCTTATATTTTAATGTTGGTTTCTTCTGTTGATGTGTTTCAGTACCATGAAACTGCTGATGCTATTGGTTCAAAATCATATAACTCTCTCATGGGTGAGCTTGTTTCGTTAGACACACAAATTTTGGAGAAGAATGATGAGAAAAGGAATCAAGAAGGTGTTAGTGTTGATTTTGTGGCTGCAACCACTGCAACTCTTGGAGTGCCTTCACCTTGTCTTTCCCGAGGCCAATCCTTTGATAATTCTCCTCATAGATCAAAAAAAGGAGACATTGAGGAAGAAGCAGAGCTCCTCAGAGTCCTCAAGTTGTCAGAGGCCGAAAGTTCATATCCACCCGTTGGTGGTGGTGTTACTGGTGTAAATTTCCCTGATATTGTACAAATTGATAAATCTGAACTGGCAACACATTCAGAAGCATTGGAGAAAAATGTTACTGGTGTTGTAAAGACAGGGACATCAATGTCAGATAATATCAGCATTCTGAACAATGACATTGTAGATCTAAAACACCCTGAAGCAGTTTCATTGGAAACTGATTGTTCAATCTCAAATGCTTATCCGCAAAACTTCTGTACCCAACCTACTCTTGAAGAATCTACTAGACATTATGAAAATGTGGCTGAAAACACTGGTTCTGGAGCTGAGAATGAAAATGTTCATTCTGTTTCATTTAAACAAGATCCTCCGTCTGTCTCTGATAGCTTTCGAGATAAATCCAGGAGTGAGCATGCTCAGAGTGAGTTCACTTCCACTGCTGGCTCAGAGGAACTGAGAGAGAATCAAAATGGTTTTAAAGCAGGAGATTCTTCTAGCGTGTTGACCACCACCATTGTTATGGATTCATCTTGCGGCATTTTGCATGGCGGGGATGAGCCTAATGTATTTATTCCAAGTGTCGACGGTGGTGAACCCATTTATGAAGGTGAAGAATGCATATTGAAGCCAGAAATTGTTGTTTATGAAAATCGAGAACCTGTTTATGAAGGTGAAGTGGTTCTTGCGGAGCAATTGGATAAAAATGGTTTGGATGACAGTGACCTTAACAGCAAAGACAGAATATCTATAAGACAAGGTGAAACTGCCCCAACTGAATGAAAACATCGATTAAGTAGTGTTCAACCTGGTTTATTTGTTCCACTGGAAAAAGTGACACTGTCATTCTTGTTTAATTATTTTAATTCTTAAAGATGTAGGATGTCTTTGTTAATCCATCTTGTCGTTTTTGATTGATTCATTAGGGGAACTGATCCAGAAGTTTATGAAGAACAGCGCCAGTCAGTTGACTAAATATGGGTATGTTTGTTTGCTGTGTTGCCCCATAGTTTAGAAGATTAGTTTCTGATTTTTGGTTCTCTTCTGCAGCCTATTATGCTTACAAGACAAAGTGAAGGAACGTGAGCTTTGCGTGTTTTTCAGAAATAATCATTTCAACACTATGTTCAAGGTTAGAATGCAGCAGTTAGATTGTACAGCTATATCTGTTTCCACTAGCTACGGTTTTCTTGATCCCCAAATAATCTGTTGCAACATGTTGACTAAGTTTATACTGTGTGTTAGCAACTATTTTTTTATTGATTGAGATACTCATCATATTAGTATAACTGTGCGTGGAAGATGCTCACTTTTCTGGGGTTGATGTATCGTGTTGGATAATGATAAAATGTATCGGTTTGGATAATGATAAAATTACCCTTTTTCATTTGGCGGTTGATGACATGCCTACATCACTAGGTCCAGGGTTTTCAACACGGGACGAAAGATTATGGATACGAAATTTACTCTTGCCCCATCTAGGAATTTGAAAAACTATAGAAGTGTAGGCTCCATAATTTAAGAAGTCAAGTTGCCATAATATATCAATATGACTTTTCCTGTTAATTCTTGTTGATTGTTCAAGTTTCGGGAGAAAATCATAATCGTTTTCTCCTAAAGTCTGATTGGATGAGAAACATTTTGCAACATGAGAAAATATCAATGTGGTATATTTGTTCATAGGTTTTCATGTTTATGGCTGGAAACACAAGTTCTCTCTTTTTAGTCAAATTGTCACAGTATGGTGGAACCATTAATTTTATGTTCAAGACTATTGTTCCTTTGCATGTGACAAAAAATGAAGTTCCTACAAGAGTTGGTTGTTATTCTATATATATTGGAATTCTTTGTATAAATTTAATTATATTGTAATATCACCGATATTATTTATGTTGAAGTTTGTCAATTAATCTAAAAACCAACATCGTTTGAAATGAGTGATAGGGTTTGTAACCTACACTTATATGGATTTTTTAATCTAAATTTTCTACTACATTTGTTTATTTTACAGAAATTATTGATGTTGAAGACTGGAAGCTTCTCAAACAATTTAAACATTCACATCATTTGAAATGAGTGATGGATATCGTATTTAAATGATGAATAAAAAATATGATACCAATTGATATTTTCAACTGTAATGACAACCTAAATGTTAACTAAATGCATTTTATTGATACTTGGTGTTAATAATTAATCGAAATGTTAATTTTTAAAATTAAAAATTTCTTCTGAAAGTTCAATGAGTAAGCTGTAAAGCTACTACATGCTAGTTTTGCGGAGTGTAACAATTTTATTATGCCCTCATTCACAATTATGTTTCTTGAAATCTTTTTAGGTACAGCAAAATGTCTTAAACGTGGAAAAATCATAAATATACCATTGACTATAAAATGAGTGCTCATCTATCTATCAATACAATATTCGAATATATGAATCAATTACTATAATATTCTCACGTCTCCAAATGCTTTAGGGGATGAATACTCTGTCAATTCTGATTTCAAAATGCGCCATATGGTTTCCACTATGTTATTTTAATGCTAGTGTTACAGCATGAGTTGTGTTTTGTTTCTTGATGCAAGTTGTCTGTTTTGTACCTTATGACTTTGTTGCAGTATGAAGGTGAATTGTATATTTTAGCAACAGATCAAGGTTATATAAATCAGCCAGATTTGGTATGGGAGAAGCTGAATGAGGTGAGATAGCATGGAAATTATTCGTTCTATTTTTATTATTGGGTGATTTTTAATTCAATCGTGGAAGGAAATGCCTGGATACCTCTGTTAAGATGTGACAAGATCATAGAAGGTATACCATGTTGTGTTTCGGAGTTCTCCACGCTGTTTGTTTCATATTTATTTTCGCTTTAGGTATAAACTACTTTTTTTAATGAATAACATTCATTAAAATAAGGTAAAAAGAGTTTTGTACAAGTACACTCCCAAGAGATAGCAAATATCAAACCAATAGAACCAACGATACCCACACCAACTACATGAGGCATACCTCGGTTCTAGAAACAAGCAAAGGCGATCATGTCCACACACAACATAAAAAATAATAATACAATAAAGTGCCTATATCCAGATGACTTGGCAAACATAGAAGAGTAAGGATCTTGATTTTCCTAATTATATCCTCGGGACACAGCATTTCTTCTTCAAAAATATCCGAGAGGGTGCATTCCAAATGTTGTAGACACATGCTGCCACTGCAATACATCTCATGATCTCAACTTGGACAATGCAAAATTACCTCTATAGACTCCACAGAAAGCTTTCAGAACCGATGTTGCAGATCCCATGGTTTTACGCATGCCTAGCCATTCTTTGTTGTCATTCCATATTTTCTTCGACACGTCACTAGCTAAGAATAGATGATTTGCTGATTCCTCATTATTATTACAAATTACACCCAT
Source organism: Primulina eburnea (assembly GCF_022965805.1). NCBI lineage: Eukaryota > Viridiplantae > Streptophyta > Magnoliopsida > Lamiales > Gesneriaceae > Primulina > Primulina eburnea. The sequence continues at coordinate 39,464,413 of NC_133104.1, read as the reverse complement.
CTTGTTCTCGATTTAGCATTGTTTATATTTAGTTAGGAATTTAGCGTGTGCAAACAACCACATGGCAAAATGATGCTTGGGGAGTATGCAATGTTTTCGAATGATAGGTTTCCATGGTTATCACCCTTCTTTTTTAACCTAGAAATCATAAGCTCGAGCAAGACCACCATGACATCTGAACCAACTCTCCAGCAGCATCCCTGCACTCTCAGCCGAGGGTTGTCTAGTAGAAAAACATACGAATTCTCAGAATTTTTTTAATCAAAAGAGACCATGACGTTTTTGCAATCAAAGCATTGTTCCATGCAAATAAATTCTTAAGCCCCATGCCCCCATCTTCCTTTGGTCTACAAAACATGTTCCACGTGATAAAAAAGTGCTTCGGCCTTCGAGGGCCACACAAACTTCCTACAAATCATGTAACTGTTATCCACGACATTAGAAGGGAGTGGTAGAAATAGAATAGATAACCGGAAGCATTCTACTCAATCTACTCAATTCGATCTTCCCGGCATATGATAGTTTCCCGGCATATGATAGTGAATGTCTCGGTCAAGAGCTAATTTTAGCCCCAATCGCATCCACAAGTAGGCTATATTCTAAGGTGCGCAGCTTCCAAGACGCGAGAGGAATACTGAGGTATCAAAACTGAAGGTGACCAACACTAAAACATGCCTACATCCAAAATGGACTCCCTCACACCATCTTCCATGCCGGCCATATATATGTTAAGACTTCATCAAATTCACTCTCAACCCCGCAATATTACAAAAATGATTCAAGCAGTCCATTATCATAGAAACAATGCTAATATCCCCTTCGTGTATGCAAGGTGTGTAATCCCCAGCTTACCGCATCTCGAGTGGAACCCAAAAGATGGGGATGAAGACATGTGATTCAAAGACCTCGATAACACCTCAATACATAATGTAAACATAAAAAGGGATAACGGGTCACCTTGTATGAGGCTCGTTGAGCATGAAAGAATACGAGTTCGTTGTGACACACTCCATGATCCATCTCACAAACCGAGAAGGGAAGTTAAATAGAATCAACACTTCTTTCAAGAATTGTCAGTCCACAATATCATATGCTTTTTGCAAATCCACTTTAAGAATACATCTTGCAGAAATTTTCTTGTGAACATATTTCCTCAAAAGCTCTTGTCCAATGCATAACGCTTCCCACTTGGTTGAAGTCATGAGACACTTCTCTTAACATTTTTTCCTTGTGAGCATATTTCCTCAAAAGCTCTTGTCCAATGCATAACGCTTCCCACTTGGTTGAAGTCATGAGACACTTCTCTAACATTTTTAGGTGATGAAACAACAACAAAATCATCAAAAGATTTCAAACTTCAAACTTTGGCTATTCAGATTGTTTTAAATTTGTATACTGAAGCATGTAAACTGTATTAAGCACCTTGATGATATGCAAAAGTAAAGTTTTTAAAAAGTTAAACTATAAGTTTTCCATAGATGAAAATTCAGAGTTTCTGTATGTAGAGACTCTCCCATATGTGACATTCCCCAAAACTGTGTAGCTAGAGATCCACAGCCAACTAACAAGTTACTATTTCTTTCATGATTACAACTGAAACACAAATCATGGAGGGGCTTTTATGGCGACATATATACCTTGAATGGACATAGTTTCTCTATTCCCTACTTTCCTTGCCTAAACCTTGTCGTGTATGTTGATATTATCATGCTTTGCTTGTTGGATGGTGTTCCTTGTGTCTAAAGAACAGGAGTAGACGTCCTTCTTTTCTTTTAGACTGGGTATTTCATCCATGCTTCACATCTCATAATTTGATTCCCATGATCAGGTGAATGGTGATACGGTATTTATGACGGGAAACTTTAATGTATTCAAGGTGGATGACAATTCCAACAGCACATGGGATGAGCAGAATGCCATGTCTACTACTGCAGTATGGAACTTTTCGATAATCTCTGTTTCCTATTATTTCTCTTCTTTCCTTTCTCTATCAATTCTGAGGTTTTGGTTTCCAGGACTATCTAGCCGGCGTTGACAGCACCCCTCGAGAACATTCAAGTTTCAAGTATTACTCTTAACTTATCTTCGACATGTTGTCCTCAAATTATCTGGTTTTGTGATGAAAAATGAAATGTCATTTTCGACCGTGACCCTGTATCCCATCCCAAGTTTGATATTCGTCAAAACGAGTCCCGTGTTTTCAGTGTTTGGTTAACATCTGCTTTTATTAAAATTTGTTGTGATAGTGTGTATCATTGTTTGCTGTTTGCGGTATCTTTTCCTGGAAAAGGTTTTAAATTTCTCTTTGTTTGTGGGTGAAAGCAATTCATATTTACTACCTATCTTGTTATTCTATACTTTATTTATTCTTTTATGGATTTGAAGCAATTCATATGTTCCTGTGGATCTGTAATGGATTTTTATTCTCTGGGGACATCTTTTATTCACCATTTCAGCTGTCATTTTCCAAATTTCAATTTCTGATAATGGGAAACCTCTTGCCATGGGAATAATTTTAAGTAAAAAACTTGAATGCTGTTTTTGGCAGTTCTGATTTGCAGTTGGCAATAGCTCTCCAGCAACAAGAATTTGAGCAACCACAGCGTAATGTGCAGCAATCAGCTGTAAGTGGCAGTTCAAGGATGGTGACTGGTCCACAGGTAGTTTTGTGTTTTCCCTTTGTACACTTTCTTACGTATCTGGTGTAGTTACATTGAGGTGCCATTTAATGAATGTGCATGTCCTTTATGTTTTCTTCTAACTGGTTTTACCATTGCTGTTAAAAACAACGTTTGAGGTAGGATAACTCAGTGTATATTACACCAAATATAATGTAATGATGTGGGTTTTTTTTGTATCACTGGATGATATTTCTATTTTATTTAACAAGTGTTAACTAAATCTCTTAATGTTATGAAGTTAATTTGTAAGGGGACCGATGTCACGGGCCTTGACCTGCTTAAGCCCGTGTAACTTGTACTAGCTTACTCTTTATTGGTTTATCAAGTCAAGGGAGTGTTTGCAAAATATATGTTTTTGTTGAAGTGATTAAATTTATGTATTATGAAAATGTGGAAAAAAAATTAGAAGTGGATAGTATTTGAAATAAAAATGAAAAATTGAAATTTTTTAAAGTAGAGTTTTTGATAAATAAGTGATTATTTTTAAATAAAATAACAAAAATATCCTTGTTAGAGAATACGTCTCTCTTCATTTATTGAACGAGTGTAAAGTTTAATTTTAAATTAGACAAAAATATTGTGAATAAGAGTGTCTAAAAGAATTTTCATTTATTTATCAAAATATTATATTCAGCTTTGAAGAAACAAAATCAGCATGAGACTGGCTTTGAGATTTTTATTAAATTGAGCATAATCAAAAGCAAAATTTGCGGTTAAAAAACACCAAACTGATTTCTGAGAAATGAATAATCATTTTTTTTAGTAATTGCAAACACTTCGAGGAGATGTTGGTTAATGCTCATAATATTGTGAAGTTGTATTGTATGGACCAAAAGTGACTTTTGTGGACTTGGTTTAGCCTCCGATTGGTTGTACGAGCTAACCATGCCTTGCAAACTTAATACGCTTTTGGCCCTCGACCAATATGAGGTGATAAATTTTGAACCACTTTCCCCCATTTAAACTCTTGCTGTTCAAATTGTGTACAAACCTTCGCCATGACTATGTGGATAGAGCACCTAGAGCGGAATTTGATTTTCATGGACCTTTTAACTTCGACAACATTTTGTTTTAGAACTTAGAAGTACTTGTGACCTTGCTGAAAGAGTGAACTAACTAGAGCCTTCCCCCTTACAACCAATTAAGGATTAGTTTTTACGCATCTAACAGTTTGTGAAGGAGATGATGAAAGGAGTTAATTCTTATTCAGATGCCGAGAATGTGCTCAATCTTGTTCACATGTTTGGTTAGACACTTCAAATTAAGAAGTCCTTGACTTCGAGAAAAGTGAGCGCGAAAGTGGTCATTGATGTTTAGGTGGGACTCCTGAAGGCTATTTCAATTTCAAAGTAAGAAATTCTGACGTTAAAAAATATAATATAGAGCTCTCGGTGCTTCTGGGAAAGCCTTAAAAAATGGTTTTTCAACTTTTACAACATATTATGAAACTCTTCAACTTCGGTTTTGGAAAAGAGCACTTCATAATATATGTTTGCAGAGCACCTTATTGAGTTTTGTGAACTTGAAGTACATGAAAGCATTGTTGGATTTTCCTTCTAGTGCCTCTTGTCGTTATAGTCCTGAACAGGTTCTGATCCGTTAATGGAATACTTAATGTGAACAACAGCAAAAGAAATGAGCTGGTGCTTGTATACTCTTGTTTAGCATTTCTGCAGTTATTTTTCCTCTTTTTTCTCCCTCGTGGACGTTAGTTGTGTCACCAGATGTTACTTTGTTGTGTAATTCTCTGTTGGATGCAAACTACTGCAGTTACATTTCTCAAAACGTATAATAAGTGCATGTCCCTACACATATTTTTGAAGAAGCAACCGCATGGGAAGCAATTCGACTGTTCTATTTGATCCAACAGAAAATTCTGACCTTTATTACCTCGCTCACATGCTCCGAACTTAACAAATTTTCAGGTACCACGAAGTAGTGGTAAGTATACCACCTCTTCTTCGAAGCAGGAATCAAAATCAAAAGCCAAATGCATTGTGATGTGATTACTTGTTCTGCGCAAGGAACTTCTGTGAATGCTGTTATCGTTTGTTGATCTCGTAGCAATGTAAGCCAAGCTTAACACCATCATGACGTTTTTTCATGTAGATAGAAACCACATTTTTCAGCTACACAACTTTACTTTTGTATCTCACAGTTGTAAATCTTTATAGTCCTAAGAATCGAGATGTAAATGGCTTCCACTTGATTTTGTTTTCTGGTCATGGAGTTCGGTAGATGCTACGAAAGTGTGATCTGTTATGTCATGACTGCATTCAGAGCTTCGTAACACTGTCTAGGGTATGTACATGTTAGAAAAATCATGGATTATAAAATACTTAGAGATTAGAGTATCTATCATATATGTGTTTCAATCACACTTTGGACGTAATCAGTTGGGAAAATGGTGAAAACCAGAGAGATGTTTTTTACGTGTTGTGTCCATGCATGCAAAATACTCTAGACTTTTCGGCTTTCCACGACCAATCGTGGAAAATTAAAGAAAATATGACGTCAAATGTGAATTGTATACGTTACTGCGCTTCTCCTTCAAAAATAATGTAAGAAAAGTAGAAAATGTTGGAAAATTTTAATTTGTGCCAACCCTTTGTGTGTGTGTGTGTGTCTATATATATATATATATGTAACTTATTCTAGCAGTACAGTTTGGATTTAACTACGTTTTGGGTCCACTCTCCACTTCTCTTCGACCTTCCAAACGTTAGCGTTACCCTCATTTCGCTGCCCAACCACCATCACCATAACTTTATTCCACACAAGAAAAATAAATTAATCGTGTGTTACCAACATATTACTCCATATATTAGAATTATGTCAAATTAATATATCATTAAACAATTAATCGCGGGTATTTAGTGATTTTAGGACGTAAATATACGATTTTTTAAGTGGAAAAAATATTATTTACGTATGTATAAGGATGAGATATCTAAGTTTTCAATCTCAATTATGAGAAATGTGTGAATATACATAATTCCTAAAATCCATTTACAACTGAAACGTCTTTTTTTTTTTTTTTTGACGGGCTGTGACAAGATGAGCCAACTATTTTTATCAAATAATAATAATAATAATAATAATAATAATAATAATAATAATATCACATATTCTTAACTCTTACGCGTATTGTCTTCAAAATGAAGTTTGTTACCAATTTAAGTACGTTTTGATTGATTGTTTGCTAAAATTCTTGAGATTATCGAAACAGGTCTAAATTCATTTGGACACGACACCATTTACTAGGACAAATAAAATATGTTTTCGAACGTACTCGAATTTTTTAATTCTCAAAAATAAAATTTTTTTACAAAATGAAAAGGAGAAAAAATATTCATACTTGACTGAAAAGTTTGAATTTAAAAAATAGTGTAATGCTAAAAAAATGACGATGATATTTATTTAATTCTTCACAATTTTTGATACCCATGAATGGGTCAATCAAGTGATTAGGCCCAAACCAGATTTTGGATCTCCGACTCATTTCGTCTCTCCCTAGTAGGTGACCCATGATAGATCTCATATATTCTCCTATAAATATCAGGGTTGACAGCCTAATTTATTAATTCAATATATTAATTTTTAGCAGCTATCTCATTTTGATCCTCAGTACCTGACTTGAGCGTTGGAGAGAATACGCGAGGACACCCTCCTGGTCCCTTTCTAATAGTCTCTTTTGTGATTTCAGGTCCAGAGTAAGTCCGACGTCGGAATTCGGACTAGTCTCATCCATCGGAATCGAAGCTATATTTCTAGTGAGTATCAATTTTACACTTTTATTAACTTTAATCCACCTCTTGAGTGTACGCATTTACCAGTTAGTAATGATTCTTGTGGTCCTAATTTTTTCACTCGCAAGATATTATTTAACTTGATAAGCGATTGAGTCAATAATGTGGCGATCATTATTTATTCATTTGTAATAATAATAATAATTATTATTATTGATCATTATTTATTCATTTGTAATAATAATAATAATAATAATAATAATAATAATAATAATAATAATGCTCGATCGTTAAATAACGATGTATGGTTTGAGCTTACCATCAAGAATGGGAGGAAATGAAATACTCTATAGTAACGAGAATTGCATAATTGCATAATTTTCAATTTCGTATTTTATTAATTAATTATTTTGTAATCATTAATTAATATATAGTAAAATCAAACAGCCCGAGATACTATAATTATCAATATTTTCATATGCAATCTATCTATTTGTTGAATCTCGATTATTCATTTATTTTTATATCAAGAAAAAGTGAAAGATTGGAATGTGCATTTATTTATTTGATTTAAATTATTAGTTTTAAATTAAAATTTATTAATTATTAGTAGAGTGGGATCTCATGTGAGACCATCGCACAGATCATAATCTGTGAGATGAGTCAACCCTACCCATGTTCACAATAAAAAGTAATACTTTTAACATAAAAAGTAATACTTTTTCATGGATGACCCTAAATAAGAGATCTGTCTCACAAATACGACCTGTGAAACCGTCTCACACAAGTTTTTGCTTTATTAGTATTACGATTATAATCTTCGAATAAAATCATAAAATTCTTAAGCGATTCATGGAGTAATATTTAATAATAATAAAAAAAAAATTATAATATTTGGTAGAGCCATTTTGGACGAGTTAGGTCAAAACCGAAAAGCAAAGATAAAAGAGTGACACCTCAACCCCTTTCAGCCGACTTTCTTAAATACAATTGAAAAGCAAGCGAGTTTTCAAAGGTAGCTGGGGTCGTGGTAGGGCATCGTCAGTTTTTATCAAGAAATCGAAGGTTTAATTTTTCTTTATGTTTTTCGTATAGATGATTCACTTTATTAGCGTGATTTGAATATTACTGCATTGACCATTTAGATTTATCCAGATATCACCAAATATAATTATTGTGGTTTTCCTATGTAAAAAAAATAAATTAAAAAGAGTATGTCTACGGTTTCACGAATCTTTATGTGTGAGACGGTCAACACTATCGATATTCATAATAAAAAATAATATTTTTAAGCATAAAAAGTAATATTTTTATAGATGACCTAAATAAAAAATACATCTCACAAAATACGACTTCAAGACCTTCTCACACAAGTTTTTGACATTGAATAAATACTATTTAAGGGTAAAAAGTTACTGCAGAAATAATTTCAAAGATATAATATTCTTTTTATATTATCTGGTTATATAAAGATCAGCTACCTTGCTGACTCGGTGCAGAAAGTTGTGTGTTTCTGATCCCAATATAGTGTGTGTCCCCATCAATATCAAGAAACGGCGCTTTTTTCCTCTCCCCCACAGAAATTTTACACACAATTATCATGCAAAATCTGAAATAAATCCGAGCTATTCAGTGAATATATATACATATATATATATATATATATATATATATATTTCACATGAAAACACCCTTTGCTTGTCTGAGCGAGAAACCCTTTTCCCCCCCCAGTGGTCCTCACCTGTGAAACTCTCTACTTTTTGCTTTGATTTCTACACAACTCCCCTTTTTCTTTTCTTTCTACCCCACTGCACTGTTCCACTTCTGCATAAAGGAAAAGAAGTAATCGTGTAGTGTGAAAAAGACGGGATCTTTGGGGCCACGAAAATATCTATTATGCAAGAACAAGGGGTGAGCATGATGGGTTCCGGAGGAACTGGTGGATTCAGCGATGGGTCCACGGCGGTTTCCATCGAGCACCACCACCAGCTCAAGGCGGAGATCGCCACCCACCCGCTGTACGACCAGCTTCTGGCTGCACACGTGTCATGCCTACGTGTGGCGACGCCTATCGACCAACTGCCATTGATTGATGCTCAGCTCTCTCAGTCTCACAATATCTTGCAGGCTTATGCTCAAAATAATCATCATTCACTCTCTCCACATGAAAGGCAAGAACTTAACAATTTCTTGGTACGTTTTTTTTTTTTACGAAATCCCGTCTCTTCGTTTTCTGCTATGTGTTTCTTTGATTCTTCTTTACTTGTTGTTTTCCTATATTTGAGGTTCTTCTTCCATTTTTTTTTTAAAAAAAAATTCTCGGTTGTTCACTGTTTGTGATTTGAATGAGACAGGCACAGTATTTGTTGGTTTTGTGTTCATTCAGAGATCAGCTGCAGCAACATGTCAGAATCCATGCTGTTGAAGCTGTCATGGCCTGCCGTGAAATTGAGCAAAATTTGCAGTCTATTACTGGTAAAATTAATTGTTTCTCCCCATTTGTTTCGAATCTTCTACTTGTGAATTCATTATTATTTTGGTACGAACTTCCAATAACATTTCTGTCTTTAGTTGTTTAATAAATTCATCCGTTTGATAGTGTTACTGAACTTTTCTTCCTTTCTTGTCTTTTACAACTTTATCCCCCACTCAAATCCAAGTTTTAAATGTTAGCGAATCAACCGCTCAGCCTGCGCATACCCATTGATTGGCCACTTGTATTTTGTTTTTTTTTAATTTCATCCTACCCGAAACATCAACTCATCAAAGCTCTCAAAGGGAAAATTTTAGTTTTCCAGATAATGAATAGGCATACTAGCTAAGATGATTAATGAAGTGTCGGTTGTGTATCATTTAATGTAATGTGGTTGTCCACACCTAGACAATGAATTTCATAAATTGGCATTATTGTTTGGTGAGTTTAGATGTGTGATACAACCAAACCTAATATCAAATACTGTAGTTTATATTCCAATTTGGCAGGAGATTTTGCTTATTTCATTTTATAATTCTTGAGGATTTCTTGATTCACATTTGGTAGTCAAAGGATTTTGAGGATTCTGTAAGGTAGTGTGTCTGACTCTACAACAAGAGGTGGGTACAGTGGGATCCATTGAGGATTAGTTTATATGGTTAGGAGAGTCTTGGTTGGTTGGTGGTGATGGACGATGTAACAATTAATTAAGTGACAATCAACCTACTAATATTTATAGTCTACCTCTACCAACCAATGAGGATGTGTTGTGTTACTTTAGCTTGATGTTTATATTACTTCCCATGGTCAAAAATTAATGTTGGAACCTGCATCCGAAGCTATACTTGTATTGAATGCAACCCAGTAAACGTTAGTGAAAATTAAGGATGCCAGATAAGATTAATATGAGTTTGGTTTGTGATATAAGTAAATTTTTCAATGTTGTTCTTTTTTCCGGGACTGCGACTTTTAGGTGAGTTTTATTCACGAGACGAAATCAATATTAGAGTAACCAGAAAGCATGAGTGCTGGGTTTAGAACAATCAGATCTTAGTCCAATGTTGGGCAATCATATTTAATTTATGGTAGATCATCATAATATGGAACACCATTATTCTAAGTCTCATAAAAATAATAATCCATTTCTTGATTGTGCATGACATTTTCCAACTTTATTTCGAGTGTTTGGTTATCTCCAAATCTCTGACAATGTTATCTTTGATATGGTATTACATTTGTGCCACAAAAGTTCTTAAATTTAATTTTCGCTTTTCTAAAAATATAAACTGAACATACAGCTTAAATGTGTATGTTGGCCATCTTTGGGAAGAAATTTCTAGTCTGAGAATCAACCAACTGATTATATCAGAGCATTAATCAATTCAACGATAGGGCATTTGTGCATTGTCCCTTGCTATATAATTGGTGATTGTTCTTGAAAACATATGTTTAATATAGACAACATTCTACCATTGAAGATGAAGATCTTGTACCAGATTCCCACACTGCTTGTCAAGAATTTATTTACTTAAGATGGTTATGAATCAAGGATAAGTAAACGTGGAAGCTTTTCCAGACCATGACTGATCGAACACATTGAGGATTTGGTTGTTTTGTTCCCCACAGGTGCAACTCTGGGAGAAGGTACTGGTGCCACTATGTCAGATGACGAAGATGAGCTACAAATGGATTTCTCAATAGATCAATCCATGGGTGATGGTCATGACTTGATGGGATTCGGTCCATTGCTTCCGACAGAATCAGAGAGGTCTTTAATGGAGAGAGTGAGGCAAGAACTGAAAATCGAGCTGAAACAGGTGGATTTATTTCCAAAGCAGCTGGTAATTACTTGGCAGACTATAATGTACGAATGTAGTTTGACTTAAGGTTTTATTTTTGCAGGGATTCAAGTCGAAAATTGAAGACGTGAGAGAGGAAATATTAAGAAAAAGAAGGGCCGGAAAATTACCTGGTGACACTACTACTACTCTAAAGAACTGGTGGCAGCAGCACGCGAAGTGGCCCTATCCAACTGTAAGTGTCATTTCTAGATACCTTGTTTCTTGAAATATCAAAATCAGCATCCGTTCAACTCTGAACCTCTACTCTATTCATTAAACAATCCGATCGATATAAACAAACCAAAAAAATAAATTCGAGTCTCTACAGACGACTCGTGACTGTCTATAATTCTTTATGCTAAAACAGTAACAAATCTTTATAGTAAGTGTTGTTTATTTGTAGGAATCACGATTCTTGAAATATTTAAATCCATTAATTTGAAATCTGGTCTGGTTATTATATTTGTTATGCGTAATTCCAATAAAGATGAAGGAACAAAAGACAATCTATATGGTTTAATAGTTTATAGTCTCTGCCGATTCACGTATAGTTATGATCGACTGCAGCAATCTTTGTGTCATATCCGCAATGAATTCGGTGTCAAGATTACAAAAAACACGGAGATTAGAATCAAGAACCCTGAAAAGCACCGTGTAATTTTTCCATTCTTGCAGGAAGATGACAAGGCAAAGCTTGTGGAGCAGACAGGGTTGCAGCTGAAGCAAATAAACAACTGGTTCATCAACCAACGGAAGCGAAACTGGCACAGCGGTTCGCAGTCTGTTACATCTCTCAAGTCCAAACGCAAGAGATGAAAATTCGATGACAAATCTTGGATTTGAATGCACATCTGTGTTCATAACTGAATCTTAGGCAATATGTGAATCAAATTTCAACCTGGCAAACTGGAAAAATGGGAACTAATACTTAATTTTGTGGTAAATGAGGTGAGGTTGGGTGATACATAAGTATACATGATGCTACGTATATTTTGTGTAAGGAAACTTGCTAACAAGTTGCTTGTAAGAAGAACTGGTGTGACTACATTTTATCTTATTCAAGGTCACATGGACTTGTTTGATGATAATTTATTTTGAATGCAATTCGAAATATAATTATTTCAATCGCCATTTAAGATTTCATGATACTCCATATTTCACCTGATTTCTTAACCACAAGCCCAAAATATATAAACATTTTTCAAAACTAGCACGAGTCATAGAAGTACTTGGATGAGTGAATATTTGGAAGATCATGTGTCAAGTTGTTTTAATAATTATATATATTAATAAAATATTAAAAACTTTAATATACGTCAGTTGTGTTTCAATAGATAAAGTCTTTGTTTCTTAATTATTAGAATTATTGATTCAAGTCTCACTGAACACTTTTTTTTAAAATTTCTTTTTTCTATTTATTTTGTAATTAATATATCAAAATTGTAGTTTTGACTACTATTATTTTTTATAATTATATTTTGTTCATCATTTAAATATAAAAAATTAATTATAAAAAAATATTGTAAATACACTAATTTCAAGAAAATTCCCAAAACCTCTAATACTCACGTGTCACCTACCCACCAACTACCCCGAATTTGCAATTAACAAAATCCTCTCCAGATTATCTCTCAAATTGTTACAACAAATGACAAGATAATAGTCAATAGCATCCTAATTGATGATATTACTCTCTACGCTGGCGTTCGAGGAACCACGGGATATTTCATATAGAGCAAGCAAGTAATAGGGATGAGATATCCGCACAAGGATCTCAATTATCATCAGGAGGTCGAACCAATGACCTATGGAAGTCGGAGCTACCCCGTCCCCATGGGAAACGCAATAATGTCCCCGAGGGAGGAGTTTAGATTTCTTATAATAGCACGTGCTTCTTTTTCTTTCTAGGTCATGGGAAGAGAATCAGTCCAAAATAGTACTGTTTCTCTACAGAGACAACCGACAGAGCCGCTCTCAGTGGCGCCTTGTTTTGACAAAAGCTAAGAGCTTTCCCCATCAGAAAACTTGAAAGAGAAATATTATCAAGTAATTATGAGTAGGGCAATGCCGGCATGGTATTAATCATCTTTGTAAATCAGAACTTTCTCGAATAATTCTTTTCTAGATTTTTTTGTTCAAACAAAAAACGACAATATGAAATATAATTTAAATAATGATTTTAGTCATATAATGAATGAAGTATAACATATAATATATATAATTATTATTATTATTATTTACAGAAATATATTAAGTCATACACCCTCCTCTTAATATCCCCTATTTTTCATGTTTTGTTCGTTGGCAAAATTAATTTTGTGTAAAAAAATTATAAAAATTTAAATTTAATTTCTAATTTTTTTTAAAAAAAATATTAAAATAATTAATTTTAATTAAAATACTTTTTAAAAAGAAAGTCGACAATACAATACGTGTAGTAGTCTTTGGGGAACGGTCTTGATGTGATTGCATATTTCGTTTGAATAGTTTTTTTATTTGGCGCAAAATAAGATCTGGGTGGGTCTTTCCGCTGAGCAACTAATTACAACGATACTTTCAATATTTGGAGATACATACCCTTTGCATCATCTTCTTTTAAGATAGAATAAAAAACCCAGAAAATATATAAACTAAAATAAAATATTCAATTTCCAATAAACCGAAAGAAAAAAGAAAAAGAAAACTCGATTATTTGCTTGTACTTGACAATGAAACAAGGTTATTTTTTGCACGTCCCAAAACAAGTAGATTAAAGAAACCAGACCATTCAGACTTCAGTGGCCATTGGCGAGGGTGCCGTTCTCATTAGCTTTCTTGGAGTAGAATCGTCTGTACTTGGAATCCACTTCAGTGAGATAATAGGTGCCGGGAGCAAGAAGACTACAATCCTTGCTCGTTACGAAGTCCTTGCCACCGTACCTATGCTCCATCACCTTCATCGTTTCGACGAATTTTTCGGGAGGGAACTGCCAGATTTATGATCATTCATATATCAGAAAACCAGAAAATATGGAATCCAAATATTGTCAAATGCACCATAATGTGGTTCGGTGGATTAAATTTTAAGTGAAGAAGAAAATGGAAGGAGAAAAATGACCTACCTCCTGTCTTGACTTCAACTTCTCTGCTATATTCATTACGGATGCAATGTTTGACAAGTTAAAGGGGTGTTGTCCCTCGTTAAGACGGACAGAAAACATGGAAGACGAGAGACCGCTCCCGTAGGAAAACAACATCACTCTTTGTCCAGCCTGAAATTAGGTGGAAAATATCAATTCCAAGATTGCAACATTTTGCTTTTGTGAAAATTATCGAGGCTACAAGAATTTTTAATGAGAGCATTGGTTTGTACTTTACCAAAGTGCTGTGCTTGTTGTGAATGAGGGATGCAAATGCTGCATAGATCGATGCAGTGTACATGTTCCCGACTTGTTTTGGTACTAGAGTAGATGGCTGCACTTTTGCATCATAAAATGGTTTTGCAACTTGTTGGGACGCCTGTTGATATAGCAAGTTAGGATGGAAGACGAAATTTTTGCTAATGGAAGTTTTATAGTGATTCAAACCTTCTCAAGATCACGGCTTTGGTAGCTTTCATCGCTGGTTAACGATGAAAAAGGTGCAAGTTTTTCCTTCGCAGACTCACCGATAGAGCTGAAATCAATAATGGACAAAACAACTAAGCAGAAACCTTTTAAGCAGATTGCTGCTCGTCCAAAGCCGGAGAAAATATTTACCTGGCACTCCTTAAAAAATCATTGAATAGCAATCGCGCAAAGCTTTTCTGTACTAACTGCATTTTTTGAGTAAAATTGTTACAAAACTTAGATCCAGTAGTTTCAGATTTCGATAAGAAAAGAAAAGAATATTAAAAAAACACACTTATCAAAATATCCATTATTTTCTACATGAACTACCTTATTGTATGGAGAATGAAATACGAAGTAGTCGACATCAACAACCGAAAATTGTTTGCCCTGAAGCTTTTCATACCTGTATACATAATATGCAGTTAAGAACCTGGTGATAAAATTTAAGCAATCAAGGGATGAAATGTACCAAAAAAATCTTACTTGTCACATAAGCTTTTGTAACAAGAATCGAGCGCCATGAGGTAACAAGTCTGAGAAAGTTTTCCATCGACAACCTACAAACATAACATTAGTTGCATGTAAACAAACAGAAAACGGTTATGTGATTCAATCTATTGCCAAATAGTATTCATGATGCCAATATAAGGTCAATGTCAGACAAAGAAAATTTAATCAGTGCCAAAGTAAACTTGCAAAATGTTTATTACAATTTAAAAGGGAGGCAAACGCATTTTCCAACATAAAAGGGCATGTAAAAAAGGTCAGGGAGGGCAGACTTTCAAGGGTTTTGAAAAATAAACACTTGGAGAAAACCCCAGTGAGGACAAATACAATACATGAAGTATACGTGATTGTTTAAAAGTCATAATGGTTCTTAACAATTATTTCCCCCAACTAACACATGTAAACACGACCTTGCATAGAAAACAAACAAAAGCAGCTAGTAGAGGCTGAGAGGAGGATTACCGGATATTCACTGGCAAGATCAGGCTTGTAAAAATCATAAGCATGAGCCATGTGACTTGCCCTGAGCTTACTTTCGAAAGAAATAGGTGCATTTGGCCCTATAAGCATGGCAATCGCCGCAGCTCCACCAGTTGGCCTAGCTGGTCCCTCAGCATAGACCTGTTACAAATAAATCGTTCTTAAGATGTTGAAAAACAAACACATTTATTGTTTTATTTTAATGCTAACATTTATGAGATGGCCAGACAAGAGTAACCTTATCATTAACAAAATGTCACCTCCTATTTTACAAGTAATCTAGAATTGGAAAATATGTGACGATAATTGTCATACCGCACTGTCTGTGCAGACAACAAGGCCGTATCGTCCATCCCACGAACTACTTTCCACCCAATTCACACAGTTAAACAAAGCAGCAGTTCCTCCATAGCAAGCGTTGGTTGAATCAACACCTTCTATGTCAGTATTTCCACATTTCTGTTCATTCAAAAGGACAAGACATGGAATGACTAACCTAAACACGCTAAGGTAAATGCTCAGATCACACGCTTCAATACCTCAAAAATAGGCATCAAGAAGGTTTTAATGGATTTGCTCTTATCAAGTACAGTCTCGCTTCCAACTTCCAGACGACCAATCTGCTTTGGATCAACCCCATACTTCTCAAGGAGTGAAGAGACAGCAGTCAAACTGAAGATCAAAGAGTTAACTAACAGTTACCAGAAAGCAACTAGTAATCAACTAGGTTCACAAATAGTAAACCACAATAACCTCCCACCAGATTTCTACTTAACATTTTGAAACACAAGCAACAAAAAGTAGCAGTTTCCATTCATGAAACCTATAAAGTGTTTCAGTCTTTTCAATAATGCCATAAACGATGACGCAAAACATATAATATTAAATATTCGTTATATAGCTTCTATCAAATACAGCAGCATAACGACCTTTAAGAAATAGAAAGCAGCCCGTGCGTTTACATTTTGAATATTCTCTTGCTTAAGGGCACATTTCAAAATCAATTTGCGAAAAAGTTAACCAACTTCCCATCAGATAGTCTAGTTACAAGTGGCAAAATGTTCAGAAGTTGGTTGATCATAACTTCAACAACTATGTCTGTATTCTCATACTTGTCAATCGATGCTTGGAGAAAAAGAGGGTATAGTCTTTACATGCAATCTGCCAAAGCTCTCAACAACAAAGGTGAAATTACATTTTAAATCCTCTTACCCCAAGCCTCTCTTTGGTATTTGCCAACATTTGCAACAACTGGATATGTATTAATTATAACATACAATTTAGATTTTTAACAATGTTAATTATTAAGAAATAAACCATATGTTTCCATCCCCAAAAAAAAAAGGACTAAAATATTTAATTTCTCAAAAGCGGTAAAGAGAGATGGGGAAAATCCCTCCATTCCCTCTGCTTAGACTGCGTTAGTAAATATGCATTGTTTCCTCTTTTTCCGATTTTTCCAACATTTAATATAACGGAAGAATCGAATACCTCATGGAGATCACATCTTCAACATCAGTACAAAATGCCATGCAATCTTGGCCAAGCCCAATTGTATATTTACCCTTGCTTGCTCCATCATGAGCCTCCAGCACTTCCTGCACCAATTACAACATTTTTCATTAAAGGGCATCAAGATCTGTTTTCCTCCATTGCAAAACAAATCAAAAGTGCAGCAAAAAAAAAAGAAGAAACCCGAGGAAGATTTCTGAAAGCGAATCTGAAATTACGATACTAGGAAACCAGGTGTTAAAAACGATTAAATGAAAATGGATCAAAACTTCACAGCTAATAACATCAGAAGCCCACATCAAAATCGATAGGTTGATCCACTCAAGCGATTTTCTCCACCCTTCAACGTCATTCTCGAATCCCATAAAATTTCTCGAAAAAAGCCAGAAAAATAGAAGCCAACAATAAACAAAACACAAAAACACACACAAGCACGCACGCAACTCTCCGCAGACGTGTACGCATGGCACGTTTGATTTCCCGATTCAACTAACGTACAATAAAACAAACAACACCCAAGATAAAATAAAACACAAAAATCAAACCTGCTGGATGCAAGTAGGAGGAAAGTAAACTTCCATGGCGAGAATTCCGACGTTCTTGGGTTGCAGGGCCATTTCTCTTTCTTCTTCTACCTCTTCCTCGCTTCAAAAAATGCAGCAAAAGGCAACAGATCGAACAGGCCAAGAAACTACTATTTCCTGCGTCTAAATTCAGGAGATAATTCGCTAAAGACAGGTGCGAGTAAGTAGGAAAACAGGAGCTGGAGAGAGTACAAATGGGTGGTTGAATGTAATGGCTTCTTGATTTATAGGAGGAAAAAAATGAGTTTTTTTTTTTTTTCTAGTTAGCAATTATTCCATTTTCTTGGCTTTCACAGCCCCTCATTGCAGACTTCTTGAATTTACACCCCTTTTTCCACTCACCAACCAAATTCTCTAGTCCATTACACACTTAATTTGCAATTGTATTCATCAATTTCAAATTTATAAATTTTAAATATGTTTTTTTATTTATAAAAATAAAGTCATAAATTTAAAATCTATTATTTATATATTTATATAATATTTCATATTAATTAATATGAATTTCAAATTCACTCAATAATAATATAATTTGAAATTCATTCCAATCTAAATAAGTAATATATTGATTTAAGATTTGATTTATTATTCATGGTAGTCAAATACTTGTGTTAGACGGTCTCACGGGTCGTATTTGTGAGACATATCGCTTTATTTGGGTCATCCATGAAAAAATATTATTTTTTATGCTAAGAGTACTATTTTTTATTGTAAATATGGATAGTGTTGATCCATCTCATATATTAGGATCCATAAGACAGTCTTGCATGAGACTCACTCTTCATAGTAAATAATAAAACTATAATCGAAATATATGGATTTCGAATTCGCCGCCTCAGACACAACCATAAGTTATATTATATGATTTGTTTTGTGTTAAAACCATGTATCTTAGTTTCTATATAATTTAACTATTGAGAAGATTATATATGAGAGCATAATGAGTCATATACTATACATTTTCTAACACATTATGTAATACTCGTCTCGAAAAGACTTAAGGTTGTAATTGGATAGATGAATTTAGAATTTATAGATTTCGATTAATTTTATTATTTACAATAAAACAATAGATCAAATCTTAAATCAACATTTTACTTATTTATACAGTAATAATATAAAATAAAATAAATTTCAAACGACATTATTATCGGATGACTTTGAAATTCATCATTTACTAACATAAAATAAATAAATATATATATAATCGATGTATTTGAAATTTATTATCTTATTTTTTATACGACAAAAATATATTTAAAATTATCAATTAAAGCCAACCTGATTGAATTGACTTGGAATCCATACAAAGTCAAACATATCACATAGCATACTTAATTGTCGCTTCAGTGACATTATGTCCCTTCATAGATACTGAAAACTTGTAATTAAACTTGAGTACCAACAGAAATTTCACATTTAAAAAAATGGTCAAGCATTATTTGATGTTGGAAATGTCTTTAAAATGGTTTAAACTGATAAACATGGCTATTTAACTAAAAAATTATATTTTTTCCAACCTTTTTTTTCATGGCATTTTGGCTAGAACTGGACATATTGAAATTTTTGGCATTAATTAAATAAGTTATTTGAGAGACAGGAGATGGCCCCCAACAACAATTATAGAACTAATGAAAATATTCAGAATTTTGGACTATTTTTCATGTGGCAAAAATATCACATGCATTGAGTTATGTACCTGTCGATGAGGACAAATGACTCGTGACTACCGATATATTATATTAATAATATTATTTTACGGGAAATATAAAAAATAAATTTAACCTCAAGAAAAACAAAGAAAATATAGTAGTGCATATGTTATTTATCTACCAATAAAATATTATATATATATATATATACATATGTGTGTGTGTGAGAGAGAGAGAGAAATACAATATGATTGATAGAATTTTGACTTTTGGGCTAGTAGGATTTGTATTTATACATGGAATCGTGTTAGAAATTGTCAAATATATATATTTTTGTCACATCCAAACATAAAAATCAGTTATATATTTTGAGTTTATAATGTAATGTATAAATAATATAGTTTTTTTTAAAAAAATTATATAAAATATAAAGATATTTACATGGAGGGAGACATGAAAAGAAAAAAAGAGAGAGATATAATATAGGAGATAATGAAATAAAAACCTATTAATATCTTATGGATTCAATAGCATTTTTTAAAAAAATGTGACGATCTCATAGATTTATTTTTATGAGATCAGTCAATCTGATTTATAATATTTTTTTATAAATTTGATCGATTTAGTTATTTATTTCACAAAATTAACTCATAAAATTACTTTTTAAGATAATTATTATAAACTTTGATTCTTTTGCAATATTTAGGTGAAAAAGTATATTGTATACGTGTCTTGTATTAAGTTTCCGAAAGTTGAACGCACCACTTTTTATCATTATAATTATAATTTTAAAACTCTATTATTTAACAGAAAAACGACACATTTTTCCCCTATCTTATAAAAACATATAATTTTATCCCAATTAACTATCATATGCAAGCAATAAAAATTTATTTCTTCACTATTTATTTAATTTAATTACAAGCATGCATTAAGTTATTGTATTTGAAGGTACTGGATGGTTATCGTTTTACCAAAAACTATAACTGACAATAACAACGTAAATTTAATTCTAAACCGTACAACAACTCCAACGTCGTGTTTGGATTGATGTCATAATAAGACAATTATTACACCGAACAATAATTTTTTTTTAAAAAAAAAAATTCCTATTACATACATATTGTCACGCATTAAGGTTTTGATAACAAGTGTGCGTAGGACTCATTGGGCCAGTACCAACCAAGTCAATTTGTTGACTAACTTTTAGTACCTAAAATCCGCTAGTGCGGCCGGTAAATTTACTATCTTTATTTAAATAATAAAAATAATAATTTGTAATGTCAAAACGTCGACATTTTGTAAGCTACCCACATTAATGTACTTAGTCCTTGCATTGTATATAGCCACCCCCCCCACCCCCCCCCCCCCCCCTTCCAAAACTAATTTTAAAAATTAATTATTTTAAAGATCAAATGTTTGGCAACAATAGTTAGAGTTAGTAGTTATAGTGTAACATAAATCTTATAACAACCTAGTACCCTATGGACATTTTTTCCAGTAATTTCATTACTTGCAATTCATTGGAATTGAAAACGGGATTTGATTCGAATATGCTAATTGTATGGCAGAGAGAATGCCGTTTTACAAAGAATAATATATTGTGATAACGATCCAACTCAAATTATTTAAATCGTAGAGCGGTCCTAACAAATACGTTGCAATTGTTTTGCGAGCTAGAATAATTAATGCACACCAACAAGTTTTAAATTAAATAAAATATTTGATTTTTAGAATATTATTCTAATTACGTAAATTTTTTATGTTAAACTGTGAAAGAAATGAATATCTGAAACAAGCTGTTTTAAAACTTAAATATATATTAAAATAGAAAATATAATTTCTTTAGTTACTTTTAAATCAAGTAATTATTTTTATCTCATATTTAGTATAAAATGCTATATAATAGAAAGAATAAATTTCATTCTAAAAAATATATATGATTATTTGATATAAAAATAATTAAATTATAACACGGGTTTTTTTTTATTTAAATTAGTTTGAAAATGTTTTATTATTGTATTAATGTTTAAACAATATTTGTAATTATATATGTATATATATGTGAAAGTATTGATAATTTTTATTAAAATATATATGTGAAAGTATTGATAATTTTTATTGATTTTAATAAAAAAATCTTTGTTAAATTTTTATTAGTTTAGAGTAATTCTATATTATATTATATAATAATAACAGTATAACAAAATTTAGATTTACATTGACAATGACTTATTTATGGTCTTCAACTTTTGAAATAAAAAAATCATCATTTTTATAATAAGCGCATGATCTGTAATGGTGGATCGTTATAACAACCAGCAACTCATCAAAAATCATGGGGATCCAATACCTACATGGTTAGGATGAAATAAATCTCCACGTTGCTTTTAATATTAAAACTCATTATTTATGAGTCTTACATTCGAGTGATTCCACTCAATCATCTTAAATTTTATTCATATTAAATAAATATGTTTTTATTTATTTTACAATATTTAAATCATTATTCTAATTTTCAAAAAATATATTAATTTTTAATAAAATAATTTTATTAATTTTAAAAAGTTAAACAAATAATAAAAAATCAAAAAAATAAAAAATACAAAAGAAAAAAATATTAATTTAAAAAGTTAAAAAAATTAAAAAAAAAATCCAAAAGAAACCTAAAAAAGATTAAAAAATAAAAAAAAAGATGATGCAATGTGTGGGGCCCACAATAAAATTATAAAAAAGGAGAGAGAGATAGGCGTTATTAATGCTCATTTAACACTCCAATGTAGATGGCTTAACTAGTAAGAAACATGTGCGTTGCACGTGGAAAAAAAACTACGAAAAAATTATTTATATTGCAAAACTATAGTAAACTGTTACATTTATTCGATTAAGAAACAATAACTAAGATATGAATTTGATATTTATTTGGTTCCATGTATGTATTTAAAGATTTTCTTGTTAAATTCTGATTTTTCCCTTTTATTTTTTATTTCTATATCTATTTTGGATTCTTTATTTATGAATGTTGATCATAACTTTGCATCATCTAATATCTCAATCACTTCGATCTTTGTGTGTTTTTTTTTTTTTTTTGTACTTTGATCTTTCATTGGGTTGTTAACTTGTTATGTGTCTTTCTTTTTCGTTTTTGTATCCCTTTGACTTCGTTTTCTGTGTTTCTTTTGGTTCATCGTTTTCTTCTATCATACTTTTGGTCTTCTGCAATACATGTATTATAGCGGTATATTCAAACAATTTTACTCTTGCAACATGGTCATTTTCTTGGACTGATAATGTCAAATGATATCAATAAAAATATAGTAATGTTAATTTTTTTTGGAATTTTTTATTGAAATATATGTTTAATTATTTGTTATGCTTACTTGGAATTTTAGTGATTTTGAAGTCCACACACTTTGGGCAACTGTCTCCATTAATTGTTTTGATTACACTTCTCATACAATTGTTACATGCCTCGTACCAAGGTTTAGTTTTGTTTTCCACTTTTGATATTTCTGTTTCAAAATAGTAGAGAATATCCTGCAATTTTTTTTTTGTAAGATAAGAAATTATGATTTTATTTCATTTATAATTTGGGATTATAATGAACTATACATAAAATTTTCTAATATTGATATATTTTTTAAAAAAATTAATGTGATTTTGATTATGTTGTATCTTAGTTATACATATGATATTTGCGTTAATTGTAATGAAACAATTGAATTTTATCTTTTGAACTGTTTCTTTGTGTTTTATCCATTGCTCAATAATTAGGCTACCTATGAGTTTTCGAATCAACTTTGAATTCTGTTTCGCGACAATCAAATTTTCTTGTCAAAGTGTTATAATTACTTGTATCTTTACATTCCTTTGATTTTCTGTCAATAAACTTATTGGTATATAATTAACTTTTTCCATGATTATACAGATTTGAGTTTGAAAATGAAATTTTAGATGATAATGAATTTGAGGTTGGTGTGAGAATTTGCAAATTTTGAGGAGGACAAAAACTTGTGTGAGACGGTCTCACGGGTCATATTTGTGAGACGGATCTCTTATTTGGGTCATCCATGAAAAATTATTACTTTTTATGCTAAGAGTATTACTTTTTATTGTGAATATGGGTAGGTTGAGTCGTCTCACGGATTAAGATCCGTGAGACGGTCTCACATGAGACCTACTCATTGAGGAGATATTTATATAGTTTTTTTATGTTTTAATATTAAGGCATTTATATAGTAGTGTAGCATTAAATGAAATTGATTTTCGTCCTAGATTATATTTCATTTAATGATAAACTAATATAAGTGTCAAATATTTTATTGGTCGTTTCATATGTCTCTTTAGTGAAAATTGTACCGTTTGTTAGATTTTTATTTGTGACAGGATTGAATACAAATCGTGGTTTTTAAATTATTTTTTATTATTATTAATATCAATTTTGCTTTTTGTTGATATTGATAAAATCTTCTTTTGCAATTCTTACTAATTATAGTTTGTTTTGCCCCAAGACGTGATTTTGGTAGACGTCGTGGTACGTAGCCGTCTGATTGTTCGTATCGTAAGGTTTATTAAAACATGATTCGAGAAGGAAAGATGCCAGATTGCCAGAACTCCTGAGCTCGAATTTTATCAGCTAGGACGGTATTCAAGTACTGTCTGTGGCAGACTGGCAGGGCCTTTTGAAGGCAAGAAACCGATTCGGTTAACGAGGGAAGAGTTTCGTGGTTAGTGAAGAAGGTGTTTGGCTGAATGTATGGCAGTGGCGAAATCAGTGCGAGGATTTGCGGCCGTGCTAGGAGAACTATGAGGATCAGGCAAACCAAGCAGAGGATTTACAGAACAAGTGATGCAATCTGATTGCATTTTTGTTTCTGATATATGACTCAATAATAATCTTTTGTTTTCCCCTTCAACTCCATTTCCCTTGTTTTCATCAAGTTCCTTGCTTCCTACTCTTTATCGTTATTTATTGTTGCTACTACTAGAAATAACCACCGTGGCTGTGGCCAGGTTGTCTAGAGGAAAACGTACTAGACTTGACAAAGTCATTTTCATTGTTTGTTTATTGGAATACTCTCTATCTATGTATAGTGTATTCATTGTTGTTCAATAAAATTCAAGATTTCGACTTGGTCATCAATCATAAATACATTTCCTACGAGTGACTTATAGATTAAGTCTGTGTCACTCTGATTACAGACTAGAATCAGTTTTGACAGATATGCTTTGTGCAGCCATAGGGTGAAATTAAGTAAAGCCAATTGTAAGCCCCGACCTGAACTGCATTATGTCTAATTCATGTACGTATAAGATACTAACAAAATTATCAGACATCATAGGACAGAAGATCGATGGGATTTAGGCCTAGTACCTCTTTTAAGTAGTGGGGAATACACATTTTCTTGCCACTCCTTTTTTGCCAAAAAAAAAAAAGAACTCATGACTCCGCGCAGTCCACTAACGTATGTAGTAGCTAAGCAGGTGTAAAGTTGATGGGTATTGTTAGTTTGATGCAAAAAGACAAGCAATCTGATGTTTCAAAGGTGTCGGGCATCATCCACTGCTGGGCACAAGCTTTCTTGAAAATGGATTTCTTCGCTTTTGTCCGCATGAGTTGGAGAGCCTCATCAACGTAAATATTATTTGTTGTGTCACAGAAAAGTGAGAAATA
This sequence comes from Primulina eburnea, assembly GCF_022965805.1. Taxonomy (NCBI): domain Eukaryota; kingdom Viridiplantae; phylum Streptophyta; class Magnoliopsida; order Lamiales; family Gesneriaceae; genus Primulina; species Primulina eburnea. The sequence continues at coordinate 39,439,670 of NC_133104.1, read as the reverse complement.
TTGATAAATATATGCACATAACATAGTAATTAATATTTACATAATAATTATCGCAATCTACATAATTCTATTGCAATTTATTATATTTATACAACATCAAATTTAATTTATTAACATCCTATATTTATGATTTCCACAATTTTTTTTTCTTGTATGCGTGGAGATGATCGAGATTTGAGCAATGACTTGCAGTCGAGGAAAAATTATGAGGAGTAAGTCTCATATGAGACCGTCTCACGGATCTTAATCTGTGAGACGGATCAACCCTACCCATATTCACAATAAAAAGTAATACTCTTAACATAAAAAGTAATACATTTTCATGGATGACCCAAATAAGAGATTCGTCTCACAAATATGACCCGTGAGACCGTCTAACACAAGTTTTTACCAATTATTAGAAACGCCAAAGAACCAATTACGATAGTCTCGCTCACATATTAATTTAAGAATAAGCAAGCATCTTCAAATTTCCAGCTTAGAACGTTTAAATTTAACGCAATACAAAAGAATTAAAAGAACCAACGTCACTAATATTTACTTATATTATAAATATTTTTATATTAATAACCATCTCTTAGTATCAAGAGAAATTATATGATCTAATAATTTTTTACTGCTATTATTTCCCAAAAAAAAAAAAAACTGACCAAAATTATTCCAAAATTTCTCAAATAATAATTGAAATAGAGATACTATATTAACTTAGTTTTTAGTTTACCACAATTTTTTTCATAATCATAAAAATAGCCTTTTATCATTGTTCAAAATATAAAAAGATCAAGTAAAAGCACGATTTCAACAAGAGCTTATATTTGATGATTCGAAAACGAACTCGAGCTTGACCCTACAAAACTTTTAAGCACCAGACTCATCTCTCCGAGAAAAGAAGATAAAGAACGACATTGTGTTTCTTACAAATCTACATTCCCAAAACGATAGTCCAATCTCGTAAAAACCATAAAAAAATTCAGACAAAATTCGTATCTACATTCACACGACAATGACCAAACCTAAAAGTTGAAACATAATCGATCTTTACTTTCACACAACAATAAATAACACATAAAATTGATAGTTTACTTTCACATGATAACATCCAAACCTTGGGAAAAAATGCCAAAACTTCAGACGTAACTGACATCCATCAGATAAATTACTAACAACAATATTAAAAGAATGAATCAAAATTGATGATCTTCGACACCTGTCAGCTTGAAGACTTCGATTCAACACACGGGGTGGCTTAGTACAAAGAATTGAAGGTAAAACATGTGGCTACTATAGACACCATACAAATCACAAGTGAAGGTATAAGGGTGACGTTTAAGAGCTTACTCCGCCCCAAATATCCTGCGAGGGTGATTGTTGCATCTGCAATCACTCGAGCAATTGTTCCAGCTTCTGTTGATAATAGGCCACCATTGAACGTTCCGCGAGAAAGCCTTGATGACATTACTCTTGAGAGGAGTGACAGGTTTACCCCTAAAATGGTAACCAAATCAGTGCAATGTTAAAGCTACAAACTTGTGAACATACAAGTAGGGGCGGGCCCAAAATTTTAGATAAGGTGAGCCATCTTTGTGTTTTCAGGTGGAAGTGGGGCCAAGTTAAGTTTTTTGACAAATTATAGTAAATTTGACGAGATTCTACAGCACCCCCGCTGCTTGGATATCCAAGTGCATCCCTCATAAAAAACATTTTATACAACTCTATTGCTGTCATGACACTCATACGATGAGAAGGTAATATGCATCATCGTTGAGAGGCAAAACACCAGATATGGTAACTGAAATCCATTTCCAAAGGTTCGCAATTGTTGAAAAAAATTATTTAGGATGGTTGAGAGTAACAGAAAATAGAAATCTAACCTTCTAATACTTCAGCAGATACAAACATGATGAGGCCTGAGCAGACATATTGGGGCACAGAGTATGGGATTATAAACTGGAAGCTGAAAAGTATACCCAGGAAGACCACAATTTCCGATGCCAATAATATTTGCCTAAAAAAAGCAATGAAAGATATTGATCAGCAGGTAATGATCAACGAGACAATTGGCTAACATGAAACTAACTAGCAAAAATCTTCACAAAATAAAAACTACACTACATTAGAGACCTTTGTATAACTTTTTTTAGCAAAATTAAAAGACAGTTTGCAAGATGCGAAAACACAATTTGAATTCAATTTATAAGACAACCTTCATAAGAAATTGCCGGTACATTCATGAAGCTCACTTCATTCCTAAGAGCTAAAACTCAACAGCTATTGAGCATAATGAGAAACAACCATATACAATGCATAGGCCCGGGCATAATATTAAGAATCATAAAGATGGATACTCCACCAATATTCTTCAAGATGTTTTCAATCGCATAGAAGGGCTATGATACCGAACTTCGATCCCAGAAACTAGATCCAAGCTTGACTTAGAGAACCAACTCAATGATTATTAATAACTGTAACCAAATTCCACTAAAGTTTCTAGTTTGTTGGATGCGACTTCTTCAAAGTTTCAAAAATGATAAATCTAGGTTTTGAACACTACAAAATGAATCTTCATAAGTTTAATTTGTTTGCAAATCTAGAAGAATTCCTCACCAGTTTGAGAGGAAACCCCATTATTATTGATGAAAGATATATTCTCCTTCCACAGTATCTTGTCCTAGCATTTACAATGCATAATTGCATAGGCAGCTTAAACAAGCTTAATGGACTTAAAATACTTCCTAATAAAGAGTCCAAGACCATCAATATTTTAACTAAAAGTAACCCGAGAATTAAATAAAACAAACTTAAGGCTCATAAACACTAAATAAGCCCTACTTGATATCACGTGCACTCCTCAAATCTAGAATATCAAGCACCACCACTCTGCCTGACAGTTACCATGATGGCACACAAATAGTCCAAGTTGTGTATTTAAAAAGCATATTTTTTCAATTCATTGTAAAAAATTCTTTCGCAAAATATTAGCTCTACAAGACAGAATTCAACAGTTACCATCTGCTCGCCACATCAGAAATTATCTTAATAAAGAATTGGTAGAGATTATGTAAGAAGCACCTTTTAAACATTGAGGAAAGTATAATTGTTTAGATATTAATGATCCATAGCAAAACATCAATAATGAAATTACCTGTCCTGATACATATTACTTATGTAACTTCCAACAATAATATTCACTGGAAGAACTGTTAGGCCAAGGCAAGCAAGAAAAATCGACACTGTGCTTGTTGTCCAGCCAAAATAGTAGGTTGTGACAACACTTGATTCTGAAAGTAGAATCTCCATTGCATATTTAAGCATAAAGTAGATCAACAGCTGAACCTGCAAGACATGATAGACACTTTACTAGACAATTGAACAGAAACTAACTACAACTAGGCTGTACATATCTTGTGTTTTATCCTCCCATAAAAAGAAAGGTATAAACCCTTGGACTCCCCACTATCTATGCAACCACGGTGACTTTTTCTAGTTTCCTGTTTTAAGATGCATTTATTGCACCAGATAATATCTGAATGGTTCCACATATTCTGCATCTAATCTACAATCAAATTTCAGCTCTTTCCCTAATCTTTCAGTAATTTATGATAATTAACTGTGGGACTCTATCAGGATGTCTTGCATCATTTTGTCGCTTGATTAAATCAAGAAAAATACATTGACAAGTTTAAGACAATTTAGAGACCCGTGATCTGAATAAAACGTGCCCTTTTGTTCGCTTAGCCTTCATTGCAAGTGACAGTACCTACGTGTATTTATTTAAAGTAATTTTCGGTAAACGCTGACCAACTTAAAAACATTTAATTATATTAAAATTGAATCAACATGTATGGTTGACCTAAGGAAGTTAACCTTAGATCCACAAGTGGAAACAATACTATGCAATGCTTTGAAATTTCTGTTGCTCTATCTTGATAATACCTAGTGGCTCAATTTACATGATGTAGTGTTAGCCCAATAAAACTACACATAACTTGGTCCAGTTTTCGTCATTCTGATTCTTTCTGCATGTCATAACAGAGCACCTTTGTGATGAACATGTCTAGGAAAACGCATAAACAACCCAAATCAGCACTTCTAACAGTCGATGACTAGCCTTTTAATTACTATGCGGTCAAATTCCAAAATATATCTGGAATTTGTCCGTAAAACTCTGAAAATGGAGAAAAGAACAGGCAGCTAAAAGATGACATCCACCACAGTTTGTATGTCCAGCGTCCATCACAAAGTTCCAAAGAAAGTCTAACTTGGACTTCAGATTATCTTTAAATTGGCTACGGTATTCTTCTCAGTCCAACATCACACTCGGTTCATTAATCTTTACCCAAAACAAACCTCACTCATAAATATTTTCTTCTTGACGTGTTGAAAAATAAAGCAACTGCTATCGTGAAAACAAATTACATCTTTTAATTTCTAACTACAATCATGTAAAGGCTGAAAATAGGCTTCACACTTTTTAAACTATCACACTCTCAAAAGTAAGCGCATTACCTTTACAGAAGGCGTAAGTAACCGATAGGCAGCTACCAGCGAATTGGCTGGTTGACGAGATTCCTCTGAAGACTCTTCACTCATGTCACATTCTACATCTCCGTCATCATCTTCATTTTCAACTGATGCTAAAAGTAGTGGTTGTGCAAGACCTTTTTCAACCTTATCATGCTCTTCTACCAAACACAAAATATCAGGTTACCAAGTATCATTATTTGGTTCAGAAATGAACATAACCTCGAGAAACTTATTTATAAATATACAAACTGAACATACAATTAAAACCCATAATTTTAGAGAGATATAAGATGAATAATTTTCTCAATCTGAAATTTGAGTGCATATTATATATTAATAATTATACAAGAATTATATTAAATGAAGTAGATTTAAATACCCTAACTACTCGTAGACGTTAAAATCATGCACTTACTAAATTCATCTTTTTTCTTTTCACACCATGGTATCATCATGTAATTAAGACAAAAGTTAGACACAAAGAAAGCAGACGAGATTTAGCTAACCAGTAGAAACAAGAATTATATTCCGGATTATGTTTTCTGCCAATTGAACTGTTTCTAATATTATGCATGACGATTGAGTTGGCAACTTCCTTTTGCCCTGAAACAGGTTTTGAGTGCTTCAGATAAGGAGTCAGAAGGATGGGCCTTGAGGGGAGCTCGGGAAAAATAAGAGTAGATGACATCTTGGGAGGTAAGGAGTCAGGAAGTGGAAGTTGGATCTAACTTAGAAAATATATGCTCACGTTGTGCTTGAATGGAAGTATTTGAAGCTATGAAATTCAAATTCATGAATTTTAAATTATTTAATTGTTTGGATGAATTTATGTTGGGTGATTGTTTAGATGAATTTATGTTAGGTGGATTTTAAATCCATCTCTTGCTAATACACGTAGATGCAATGGTAATTAAGACATATTTGAAATACACCCAAGATGGGCGTCATTTCAAATCCAATCACAAATCATATCCTTTCTTCCAAATCATACTCTCTCATCCAAATGCAACCTTAGTGCTTTTCAAATTACAAAACAAGTGTAAGGTAATTTATTGCGTTAATATTTAAAACATGAAGAGAATCATATTTTGATATGAATTTTCATGCAGCGTGTTTAAGCTTATTCTCCAACAAAAAGAATTCAGTTATTCCGTTAAGTTAAAATTTTGCTTCCACTTGATTATTATGTTCCACTTTTTTGTTCTGTTAGTAAATGTATGTTCAGCCTAAGTGATTAGACCTCGGGTTTTCATCTGGTTGAGAGCTCTGAACTATTTTTACTTTTGGTCTGTTCTATATAAACTTCAGAACGACACTTAAGCAATTTTTGAGAAGATAGAATTGAGAAATACTGTTTAAAACATTGTTTTGGCTAGCAATTAAAGTTAAAGTAATATATGAGCCTTGCGATCAGCAACGATCACGGTGACAACACGTCTCTTCCGCTTCATCATTCTTGAAGGGCATGGTGTCACCGTCGCAAGATAACATACTTGCAAGATTTGGTTTAATGAATGAGCCCAAATTTATGTACAACCAATCAACACGTGAACATACATTCTTCAAAGGTGTTTTAAATCAATCCTCATATTGTTTACATGTCTATCAACCAATCAGTTAAAATGGACTCCATCAATATGAAGTGGATAAGATGGTTAAATTCAAAAGAAGTTAGCAATTGTAAGATGATAATTTAACTCTTCTTTAATTAATGATGCAGACAAATATAGGCTTCAAGATTAACAGTACATCTTGATTTATCGATGTTAATTATACATTTTGTCGGGTGCCAAAAAACTAGTTATCACATTAACTGACAAAAGACATGGTATGAACAGGGAGATATTAAGGAAACAATACCAGCACTAGATTCTTGTCGGTCTTCATTGGTTTCAGTCTCATGAACAGGTTCACTGAATGAGAACCACAGCCATATCAAATACATCAACCAACCCACAGCCATTACCCAACCAGGTAAAGTGTCTTGATTAAATGTGATTCCATAAATCTTGAAGTTAGTTTGGAGCAAACCAGCAAGTGCAGGGCCACATGCCATTCCTAGAGCACTAGCACTAACAAAAGCTGCTGAAGCCTGCATGCGAATTTTAATCGGTACACAATCACTTATGTAGCGGCGATTTACGGCCCTGGCAGAACCTAAACTGCAAAATCATGAAACGAGGGAAACCATCTTGAGATCATATCCAAATCATTCACTCACTTACCATTCAGTGCATGTACTCAGATGTCTGAATGACTGTACATGAATGAAAATTAAAATGTAAAATTCCTGATCAGATGAGTGAGCTTATCAGGACAGCAGAATGCGCCACCATCATTCTTATGGTCTGAATTGCCTAAATTGGAACTTTCAATATTCTATTTTCATTCTCTGTTTAACATATAATCAATACTTAAAAAGCTAGCGACATGAAGGAAGAGGATTCAAAACAAAAAATATAACTCATTTGGAACGAAGTACTTGTAAAAACAGAAAAGAACGGAAATAAAAAGAATTGATAGGTTCAACAACAATATTTCACAAAATAGAACTAATAATCTGATAATGGATAATGATTTACATTAGAAGCAGGTGGATTGTAGATAAACAGTGAAAATGGTCCGCATCAGGTATCAAAGGACAAACACTCAAATAGGTTTGTCATATAATATCAACACGTGAAAATGAAACATGCGCACACACCAGAGAACAGAAAAATAAATCACAATCAGAGAGAGAGGCTGTTACATACCCACAAAATAGTCGACCAAGCAAAAGCACTGAAATTGAGTTGAGATCATAAGCCAATGCATACATCAAATTTCCCACAAAAAGCACTATGCTGCTAAATATCAAGGGTCTGAAGTACGACTTATTAGACCAAGCACTGAAATACACGGAAGAAAATATCTGTGCAACTGCCATTGACCCAATCACAATACCGCAGACAGTTGCTGCCGCTCCAAGGCTCATAGAGTAGTCATCTGCTGTTGGAACAATAATATATGTATTGACCATGTAAAGAAATGTGTTCACCAGATTCAGAAGAAGTGAAATGAAATGGTATTTCTGATCATCTATATGTTCTTCAGCAGGAGAGGGCAAGTCTTCATGCATAATCAATGCATGTTGACCCAAAAAGTTGAGGAGATTCGTTGAGTTGGTTAATCTGTCAACAGCTGATTGCAGTAAATCAACTACGGGATCCTGCAAATCAATCCTCAATGAATATGCACAGACCAGAGAACTTTCAAAAAAATAAATAGCTGCAGATACGAGATGAACTAAATCAAGGAAAGTTAACTGAAAGATAAAGGTGTCTGTACCTCAAGAGAAAGTGGAGGCTGGTCGTAAATTGATAAATAGCTTCCTTGGCGGTCCTGGAGATCTGCAAGATTACGAGAAATAGCTCCAACAACAGCTCCAAATCCCTGATATCAGCAGCAAATCAGAGGTAAATGCATCGCTAAGTTTCATCAAGATAATAATTTATCGATACTTTACGGTCCATTTAACATATATATAGTAACGTACATTGTTTGACTAGTACAGAAACATGGAAGCAGGGTGACTATTCCCTTCAGCATATTACCACATGCTTGAATATTCCCTGCAGCTGGGAATACGGGTGATTAGCGCGAGTTTTCACATAATAATCAGTGAATTTGTATCCAAATCTCTTATCAAATTTCTTGAGTATCTTCCTCAGACCAATGGCATTCATTTCGACAAAGAATAGAAGCTTTAGAAGTTGTTGTGCAACTGCCCTATAAGCTTCACGCAACTCAGATATTTTGGATATGTCAGGCTCATCCTGAATAGCTTCTTGTTGCTCATTAAGATGGGCTATCCTGGTTGCAAGGAGGCCTTGCTGTTCCAACATAAAGAGAACGATAGTTTCAATCTGCAAATGAAAAAAAGAAATTATGAGAGCCTCGTTATCAAAACTAGAGCAAAGAAAACTTATTTGTGACTGCTGACGTAAAATTACAGCACTTCCACCAAGTATGCATATTAGTTAAAATGCTTGGCTTGGCTTGGCTTACTCTGGGCCAATAATACTAAAGATTATTTAAAGCCATTTCACCTGGAGTTCAATTCAAAATTTTAACATTGCTTTTCAGACAAGAAATTGGGAAACGGAAACACGTGAAGAAGTTGAAGCCATCTTTCATTACAAGATGGTGAATAATATAACATATAAGTGAAAACTTTGATATCTGGAGTTTGATGAGCAAAACAGCGATGCTCATATGGCATACACGAGTGCGCCTGAGTTACATGCATTTTAACCTGTTTATCCAACATCCTTGAGAAATCCTTGAGGACATGACGACGATCCAGTGCTCCAGCTTCAATCTGATTGGCATACTGCTTCACTTTTTTCTTCATCAATTTGTAGTTGATGTAGTATCTGCAGGATACATACTTTTCTAAAACCGTACGCACAAAGACAAAATCAAAACAATATTGTCAATGTTATGAGCTATCTTGTAATTTCAGATCCTCTCTAACTTCACATGCTTCTACCCTCGCACAGGTTTTAATCATAGTTGTCAAGGGCGCAAGGCGCACCGAGGCGCACAAGGGCTCTGGAGCCTGAGGCGAAAGGCGCAAGGCGAGGCGCGCGCCTTATCGAAGCAAGGCACACATTTTTTTATTTTTTTTAAAAATATATTTATCTTAGAATAATATATTAAAATATGAAATAATTAAGTCACAATGTCACACAAAACAACAAATAATTAATAAGTTCATAACAATAAGTAACACAATTCAAATTCTTTAATCATCCTGGGCCGTTACGTTTGAGGTTGGTTTGGGCTTTTACATTTTAAGTTACTATTAAAAAAAATAGAGAAGTTGCATTTTCAAAATGCAACTTCTCTGTTACTGAATTTGTTTTTTAAAAAAAGCAACTCAGGCGCGCCTCCGAGAGCCTTTCCAAGGCGAGCCCAGGCACGCGCCTGGGCGAGCCTTTGTGAATCGTTGCGCCTGGGACCACGCCTGGTGGTGCCTCTCGCCTTAAGGCGAGAGGCGCTCGCCTTTGACAACTATGGTTTTAATTTAGCCATTTTTCTAAAATAAGTTTGCAGTTGTCCGTGAAAGTTACCTTAAAATGCACTAAAAAAATCAAGGTAGAAATATCTACATGTCTCTCCGTCAAGCACACCCACGTGTTTAATAATGCAATAAGCACTTGGTTGGTGTAAACTACACTGGTTTAATGGCTCATATTCCAAAACACTCTTATTTCTTTTTAATTTTGGGAGTTGGAGCGCTCTCATTTTTTTGATGAATTGAAATCATGCAACAATGTTATCATAGAGCCATCACTGTAAAACTAACAGAAACTGAATCCAAATCAAATTAAATATATCATGCATACCCTTGCCATTCTGGAATTTGTCTTTCCTTCAACTTTTTGCCGAATGCAACCATTTCTCTGTTCATAACAAAAAAAAAATGAAATAGGAATATAATGCAATAAAATCACCAGATAAATTTGGAAAATTTCGATAGATAGTCATAATTCAAATGTCCAATGGACTAGAATAAGGATGTGTTTCACCACCAAGAATGTCGCATCTGCCGCAGTTGCTACAAAAGAAACATCTCTAAATAGCTTGTTTTACTAAAAAATAAAATAAACCAGTAAATGATCTTATAATATGAGCCTTCTAAGCATCCACAGATACAAATAATATGTTTGCTCCCCGTGTAAAACCTCACCAACAGTTGTGTTGTTTTAATGTTGACTAAATTTGACACCATTCCGTCATTAATTAAATCTCGATGTATAAAGTGAGATTATATTCCACCCAGGCTAATGTTGGAAATCCTCCATATGCATCATGCAAAACTACCACCAGACCTCTTTCTCAAACCTGAACCTCAAAGATCACAACAGTAAACCATTTTGCTAATGTAATTCGGGATGAATATGCTCAGCTGGTTAACTGCTAACAAAAAGCTTTTCTAAGATAAAGAATACAGTAGTCACACCTATATATCGGCAACGAACAGGCGTTGCCCTTTCAGATTCGTAAGAGCTAAACTGAAACAAATCTACGTATGCAAAAACGTAACCTTTATTCTAGGATTTAACAATCAAACCGAGACTTCAAAAATCTATTTTTTAATCAATTTCCTCAATTGTTAGGCCCACCACTTCACAGCTCACAAATACCTTTTTCACAGACAGCAAAACAACCGAAGAGTCCAGGGGGGGAATATGATTTTGCCAATTTGTATTGCAAAATGTCACGTACCAAATACCTTTGCACAAAAACGTGTCAGCAAATCAAGTACGCCTTCTCAACAAAAACAAAAAAAAAAATCCTCCTGAGACTCTGAAAAGTCCCCTCCCTGCCATCACATCACACAAAATATTAGTTTTTCCGAAATAAAGTAACGATAAGCTCCTACAAAATGAAAACCACCAAATAGATTAAAATCATCATTATCAGAACACAACAATTTTCAATTTCAATAAATCAATAAAATACACACACACGAAGACAATTAAAAAAAATGGTAGGCCATACCTGAAAATCTCGCAGCTAGAACCGGGCAAGAACTGGATGAGCATCAACAAACGAATATTTTCGAGGAAATGATTCCCCGTCTATACGGAGCCGAGCCGAGTAAATTCAGCAGATTGGCCCAAATCTCGTCTCGAACCAATAATCACAGCCACGATCAAACGACCTATGCATACACATACATACGCACGTAGATGTGTGTTTGTCTGTGTGAAAGAGAGAAGGATATATTCTCAATCATACGCAGGAGAATCCTAGTCCGTGGCTTTTGTATGTAATTGTAACATGCATGATTGGGGGGTTGGGGGGATCTGATTGAAAGATAATAACTCTCAAAAACTACATATGCCTCCTTGAACTGTGTGTAAATTACAAAAGTATACCTTTCTTTTTGGAGAAAGTATTATCTCATAAGTAACACCTGGCAGCATCGTGGGTCGAATATAATATATTAATCTTCCGAAGCATCTACATGCAATTTTGGGTTTCCGTGCCGCCAAAACAATAGTATACTGGGCATCTCCAACCCCACCATTTTGGCGTAGAGGCCATTGGGACGTAGGATTTTCTTCTCCAACGCAAAATAGCGCAGGTCTATTTTTGCTGCGTCAAATTTAAAGCAGAGTTTTTTAAATTTTTTTTATTTATTATAAATATTTATATTAAATATTATAAATATTATTTAAATAATAATATAATATTTATATTATTTTATTATATTATTTAAATAATTAGATATTTAAACATAAACATTAAAATATATCAACTAGATGAGTTGAACAATGTTCACATTCGGTTCAAAAAATAAAATAAATTTAAATAAATCAAATAAAAAATAATATTTTGAGAATATTTTTTTAGAGTAAGATTTGAAATAAATGAGTTGGAGATGAATATTATATTTGAGAGTAAGTCTCTTGTGAGATGGTCTTACAAATATTTATCTGTGAGATGGATCAACCCTACCGATATTGCCAATAAAAAGTAATACTCTTAGCATAAAAAGTAATATTTTTTCATGGATGACCTAAATAAGAGATTCGTCTCACAAAATACGACCCGTAAGACCGTCTTATACAAGTTTTTGCCTATATTTGGTACAGAAATTGCACTATTTTAATATTAGGATCCGTGAGACTGTCTCACATGAAACCCACTCTAAAAAATTACAACACACAGCTGTAATACAAAAATTTTCATTCTCACCATATATATATATATATATATATATATATATATATATATATATATATATATATATATATATATATATATATATATATCTTGTTTTAATTTACACCTTTAAAAATATAAACAGAACAAAAAATTAGATTCAATTTGATTCGTGCTCAATAATTGGATAAATTATTAATAAAATTATAAAATATGAATTAGATAGGTCAATGAAGAAATTAAATTGTTCGAATTGACACGTTGGGAAAGGACGGGAAAATGTTCTCCACCACGAGACTGATATATTACAAGTAAGAAGAATAGTCGTGAAAAAAAAATTAAATTTTTGGTTGGCTTTTGTATCGAAAAATATTTAATTTATCAAAATTTTGATGCGATATAGTATTGATATCCAAATTTTGGTAAAGTGCGGAATTTGAAAATATCAACATAATATATATAAATTTAAAAATATATAATATTTTTAAATAATAAATTTAAAAAATATATAAAGTATTTTTGGACATATAACCATATATACCGATATCATATCAAAATCTCGTTATATCACAACATTTCGATATAATCGGTATACTAATTATACATTTCGAAAATCTTCGGTATATTGATATATAGTAATTTTTTGTACAATTTATCCCCCCTAAGTAAGACAACGTTGGAAGTTGCGCATAACAATTTATCGATAATTTATCTTATCCAATCATTTGTTTATTTGATCATATTTTTTATTCATATACTAATTATTTATATTATATGAATCAAATCATTTATATTCTTAATAAATAATATTATTAAAAAAATAAGAAGATATTCTTATCTTAAATTTAATCAATCAAATATCACATTAACTATATTTTTTATTTATTTTTTTCTTATTACATTATATTATTTATCTTCACATTATTATCTTATCTTTAATTTCAAACGGTGGTTACGTATTATCATTTCATGGGGTTTACACTTCACAACATTAAATCCACGTTTTAATTTTTCTTATTTTAATTGATCAATTTTCGATATAAAATTCAGAGAAGAAATTATATTATTTTGTATTTTAATATAAAAAAATATTCTTTTCAATAAACTTAATTACTGTTATATTCCCTTCTAGTTAGTGATTAACAATATAAAAATTTTAAAAATAAATTAATTATTTTTATTTGCTGAACAAAATATCTAGGTTTTAACCAAAAAAATTGGTAAAATTATATTTTAATAAATAGATCAAAGCTACATGCTTATTAGTTTTTCCATTAGTTAAAATATATTATTATCATTAAATAAAACCAAAAAAATTGGTAAAATTATATTTTAATAAATAGATCAAAGCTACATGCTTATTAGTTTTTCCATTAGTTAAACTATATTATTATTATTATTTATTTAACTGTTATGACCATTTTTTATTTTAACTGTTTAAGTTAGTAGATCATTTTTTTTTAGTATAAATTAAATTTTATAAAAGTTATCCTGCAATCATTGAACAGTTCAAAATGTGAGTACATGTCAATTTTCTGCTACAAAGTTTTCAGATTAATTAAATCACTGATGTGATAGACTTTAAGAAAGAGCACATGATGTGTCCGAGATTATTTCTGTGAGATTAACTTTTTTTTCGATTTAATTTATAAAAAATATCATTTTTATATGAAATATATTGTTTTTTATGATAATTATGAATTTAATCAACTCATCTCACGTATAAAAATATGTGAAATCATTTTACAAGTGACGTACTATTAAAATAATGTACTGATGTACTTTTTTAAAAAAAATTATCATCAATATTGATTGCATATAAAATAAACAAAAACCTGTGTGAGATGATCTCACGGGTCGTATTTTGTGAGACAGATATCTTATTTGCGTCATCCATGAAAAATTATTATTTTTTATGTTAAGAGTATTACTTTTTATTGTGAATATCGGTAGGTTTGACTCGTCTCACAGATAATGACTCGTGAGACTGTCTCACGAGAGACCTACTCTATAAATATTAAGTTTCGTTAATAATCTATTTCTTTGTTATTCTCCTGTTGACAACTCGCAAGTCGCACACGGCACATGTAGAGTGATATAAAAAATAAATTGTTTGGATAAAGATAGAAAAAAATGTGAGTAATTATAGGATCAGTGATGTAATATTCAGTGGACACTATTTAAAAAATAATAATCTACTAACATAAATCATTGAAATGAAATTGCCAATGATATTTTTTCATAAGAGGCAACAATAATTATTGAAATAAAAAATCTATTTATAATAAAATAATCTTGCCCATTTTGTCTTTGTTAGGAAATATAAAGCTTTGGTGGTATTTAGTCAAATAACTTTTGATCGAGAATTCGTAATGGAAAATTGAGTTAAACGATGAACTTCGAAGAAATTAAAAATACATAAAAACTTATGAAACGATTTTACGGGTCAGTTTTATGAGACGGATATTTTATTTTGGTTATCTACGAAAAATTATTATTTAATGTCAAAAATATTAATTTTTATTATAAATATAAACATGATTAACTTGTCTCACAAATAAATATATGTGAGATCGTCTCATAAAATATTACTCGTTGAAAAATCATAGAGGCGGGTTTTGAAGTTGGGGCAGTGTAGGGATGGAGTGGGATTTATCCCTCTCATGACAAAATTCATATTTTGTATGCATTAGATAATTTAGTGGCCCATCCATACATGTAATATCACGAAAGATTCGTTAATTATGTGTGGCTTAGTTTCATTCATGTTTTAAAGGGACAAAAAAAAATTGAAAATGTATATAATAATAATATACAAAACATGTGTATATTAAGAATGAAAATTGCAATATTTGTCTTATATATTTATTTTGTTATTTTGTCTCTTTTTGTACTGTCAAATTTCAATTTTAATTCTCTACTTTTAAATTTTTTTTTACAATTTTAACTATTTTTTTATTGAAAATACTGATATTGCATTTACACGTCAACGCTATTTAAAGATACGTAAATAAGTATTTCATAGATAGAAATGATTAAAATTGTTAAAACAGTAAAGATAACAAACCAAAGTTGAAATGTAATAAAATAAAATATCAAAATAACATAAACGTTTCCAAGACTAAAATACGGCCTTTTCACACTCTTAATAAATTTTTTTTATGGAGCTACTGAGAAATTAAAATCAATAATCATTCTTTTATCCATAATTATTTTTCTATATGTTGCAAACACCCTATAATATATTTTTTAAAAAAAAATTAAAACCAGCTAAACTTAAAGAAATGTAGGTATATATAATATTTCGATTTGGTTAGTTCCATTAGTTCAAGTATTTTAGACTTTTATTTTTTTAAGAATACTCTTTATTTATTTTGGTTTGATTGTTTCGATTTTGAAAATGGTTGTATTATTTCGATTTTGGTGTGTAAAGTCGATTAGATTGGTTTATTTCATTAAAAGTTTGATATTCACGTTTTCCACAATAGCTCTCGTTATCATAGAATATCATGGAATAATTAACCAAAGACTTAGCCAACCTATGAATTGGTTGTCTTTCATAATTTCATTCAAATTTATTTTCAGTTCAGATTTTTTACGATGCCAATCAAGAAGATTAAGAATCAAATACTTTATTGCTTGAGAAAATTAACTTTTAAAAATATCGGAAATCATATTTAAAAGTCTAATAATATTTACATGAACTTGAAAACTCTTTTGACAATTTTTCATGCCATACAAAAATTTGCAACTCATGTTGATTAGTAGGTCTCTTGTTAGACGGTCTTATAAATCTTTATCTAGGAGACGAATCAACTCTGCTCGTATTTCTAATAATAACTAACACTTTTGACATAAAAAAATAATGATTGACCGAGAGGAGATAAATTGACTCATTAGACCATCTCACAAAAGTTTTGTGATGATTTAACTATCTCAAGCCAAGAAAATAGTGGACATTGTTTGAAAAAAAAAATCAAATGAAAAATTGTCTCAAGCAAGAAAATAGTGGTGATTGTTTGGGAAGAAAAATTTGTTGAACGAGTTTTTACGATGAAACTATCAAACCAAGAATAAGCCATCACCTACAGCCGTGGATCGATTGCCTAAAAGATTTCATAAAATTGGGCCAAAACTTATAACAGAGCCTGCCTCTTAAAATACAGCTAAAAGAAAATAATACCATGTATGGAAAGAACTAGTAAGTCGAGTTACTTGAAATACGAGATTTCATAAAACTGATATGCCTTACTTTATCTTTAGTAAAATTTGGATATATCCGGATATCTTCAAGATTGTTTCTTTATTAAGATTTGTACGCGTATTTAGTTCATAATTATCGTAATATTTGCATGGACTCGACTTAGGTAACCATGACATGGGCTCTGCTACCCAAGCCTTTGTTACGCAAAATGTGTACAAATGTATATGCACAAACAGAAAGGTACTCGTAAAAGAGAACTAGTATTGCGATAAACAAAACAGTAGGACAGTGCAACAAGTAAAGCAAACCGAGGCCTGTATGAAATACAGTGTCCTTAAAACAGATTCGTCCCCTTCGGTGCGTCCTGCGAGGATGAACGTGGACGTCTGTTTCCCAGGATACAACGGAAAACCAGTAGTACCGTAGCACAAGGCACCACCACGGCGAACTGAAAAAGTACCTGAACTTTATCACGAGAGTAGAACAACAACAGGGGAACAGCAACTGATGAAGCAGCAGCAGCCGAGACAGTTGGAAGCAAAGCTACGAAAATCAGAAAGCAGGGGAGTGTGTTGGATGATCTGAATGACTTGAGGCTGCACCTATATATATGCACTCATATGGACAGTTACGGCTGGCCATTCGAAAGGCCAAAGGTCAGCAGCTGGAACACCAAAAGTCAGCAGCTGGAGCACCAAAGGTTTTCAGTTTACAACACCAAGGGTCAGCTGAAATACCAAAGGTCTTGGTCCATAATTCCAATTTTCGAAAATTAAAAATAGCAAAAACCAGGTGAACCTCGGTGGGAAATTTTGCCTTGATCGGTCCGACATTCGACGCGCCCAGATCGCGCACGTACACTTGCACACAAGTCAAGCCTTTTTCCACTGCAAATCGGGCCCATGATTTGCACCCCCCTACGCCTGTGCGCGCGAAAGAGAGCCTCTTGACCAATCATTGTTACACCTCCACAAAGTGCAACTCAATATAAGTTCACCAATACTATGTTCATTTTCCAATGTGGGACATTTCCCACTTGCCATCTATTAGACCTTGCTTGCTTATCTAATTTCCCATTCAAAGATCAAGCCCAAAGCCCAATAACCTCTAAGTCCAACAGCCTTTACACGTATGAAAGCGCTTTTTGAGGTAAAATCAGCACAGGTTCTCTTAGGAGCATTGGTCCTTAGCTTTGCTTAATTGTACTAAATATGGTCCATGCTCAATCTAACAGATGAACTTAGGTTAACAGGTGATTCGGGTTGGATCCACGCCGAATCGGCTATCCCAAGATATCAATAGTACCTTGTTTTTTGGGTCTAAAAAAGGTATGAAGTTTAACATAAGTATTTGGTTCGACACATGGTTGAGACGAACAACTTTGTGTCAGTTTCAAGATTTGTGTTAGTTCATGTGACAATTGAACCGTAAAAACAAATGTTTGAGAGTTCAATTTGCATGTCCTTTATTCTTCAGTGTTGATAAAAATATGGACGGTCAAGATTTCGCATTGTTTTAGTTTTAGAGGCGGCTGGTCAGATTCTTGTCCCGTTCTGGACCGTAGGATGAATCACAATCCAACAGTTTTCTTCATTCTCCATTTCCCTTAAATAGATGGTCATCCCTCCATTATTTTCACTTTGTTTTTTTTATCGTGTTGTTACTCTGTCAAATCTCTTATTGATTCTAGACTAGACTTCTGTTCTCGGTTTTTATCCTATTTTCTCCTAAACTTTTTAATAATTTATTTTTTTTTCAAAATGTCTAGTCCTGACTCAATGATAGTTCGAGAGTAGGCGAAATGCGATGATGTCCTCTCATATTCCAGACATTCTTCGAGCTCCGACCAGAATTCTCCCAAGGCTCGAAGACTCTGCAAAATTAAATTTTAGGAGGCTCCACTAACGACAATTGGGTTCCCTTGGTACGAGGTTTGTGGCTTTTATTTAGATCCTCATAGGGGGGAGAAATTGGGGAGACGTCGAGTCTACGCTCAGGGTTTGACTTACTCATGCCCGGAATGGATCATAGGGCTCAGAACTCTCTGAAGGTTTCACACCTTTTTTGAGGCCCGGGGCCGAAGAGGACAGGGAATGATCGTCGGTGCAATGAGATTGCACGGATAATGAGCGGCTCCTGGTAGGTTTATAGGCGGAGGGAACATGAATGAACCGATCTTACACTAGAAGGAGAGGAATTCCAAAACTGTTCAGGTATGAGACTGTGCACTTGAGGAGGGCTTAAAAGATTTGATTTGTACCGCTCATATGAAGAAAGTGCATCTTATTTTCGGTAGCTCATCACATAAGAATTATAAAGTTAAGCGTGCTTGACTTGGGGTAATTCTGGGATGGGTGTCCCCTGGGGAAGTTTACTAGGGTGCGTGTGAGTGAAGACATAAGCCCGCTGAAAAGACTCGACTTGATACAGTGGGAACAGTCGTCGAATCTGAGGCATTACAGTTGGTATCAGAGCGGACCTCTCCTAGTACAATGTATGGTTCGGGGACAAATCAAGCCGAAGCTGGTGGGCATGTGAGTCCCAAGGAGAATATTTTGAAGAAGTAGGTCTTAGAACCTACTCTTTCTACCATTCAGAAAGTGACTCCTCTGGGGATCGCGACCTTTTCTCCATAGAAATAGAAGGGGCTCGGGGGCTCCTCCAAATGCAATGATTGGGAGGCTGAAGCCCTCCTAAAAAATCCCATCGAAGAGGCCACAGTTAGGGATGTAAACAATCCAAATCAAACAGTATCAGGCTTGAGCTTGGTTTGTTTAAGACTGTTTGAGGCTCGAGTTCGAGTCGATTCGAGTTTCTATTATCAAGCTCGAGCTCGGTTTATATTGAAATTGCTGTGCTCGAGAAAAGCTCGAGCTCGGCTCGTTAAAAGCTCGTTTAGCATGTTAATCAAGCCAGGCTCGAGCTTGATTCATTCATAGCTCGTTTAGCATATTTAACAAGCCTGGCTTGAGCTCGTCTTGTTTTCGAGCTCGATAAGCATAAAATTGAGCTCGAGTTTGAGTTTGAATAGAGCTTGTTAAAAATTAAATATATCTATAAACTAATTTTAAATCAAATATAAAAATGTAAATTCATTCATAAATAACCAAAACGACACAAATAAGAGCTAAAAAAAACATAAATCAGTATATTACACTCTTTATATTTTGGAAATAGAGATTTAAATATAGTAGATCGAAGACAACATATCATTATGAAATGAATTCGTCATAATTAACTTAAATTATTGATTAATGTCAAATGGAATATCAATTTAGTATGTAAAATTTTTAATTAACCTTCGTATACTAATAGTAAATTATGAATGATCCAAATAAAGTCAATTTAATATAATATTTTAGTATAATAATTTGTAAAGTTACTCAACTTGTATATGACTTGGTTATGTAAATTTTTAGGGAAAAAAATAAGTTGATGTATTTCTGTCAATTTATTTTATTTATTATATTTTAAAGAACATTTTAGTATAATGATATGCAAATAAGATTAAAAATGTAATTGTGACTAAATGGTAATGTGAATTCATCATTTCTTCAAACATGTCTTGAATTCAATTGATTTCATTGACATTAGTACTAATATTTTTATTTGTCAACTCAACAAATGAGTCAAGCTCAAGCTTACGAGCCACCTAAACGGCTCAAGCTCAAGCTCGAGCTTACGAGCCATCTAAACGAACCGAGCTCGAGATCGCGAACCTATTATCAGACATATTTGCGAGCTCACGAGCCGAATATCTTTAGGCTTGAGCTTGGTTTGAATAAATTTTCGATCTCAAAATCGAGCTTGGGCTTGGTTTGATATGATTAACAAACAAATTCAAACGAGCTTTTTATCAAGCCGAGCTTCGAATAGCTCGCAAACGGTTTGGTGCTTCCACTATTTTCCGAGAGTGAGGGCGGTGAGAAGACACTATATACAGTCAGGGCATCTCCTTGATCCGTGACTCATTAGGCTCAGTGTCGTTGACCTAATTAGTTTTGGTGCCCGAGGAAGAAGTAGTTGATCAGAACATGGCCTCAGGCTTCCTCTATGTGAGATTATTTTCCCTTCTCGTTATATATGTGTGTGTATATATATTTATATATATATATTATTATTGCATAAATATTATTATCATTTTGCAAAAGTTTGTCTATGCAGGTAGGGCATGTTCTGTGCTGGATAGGACAACCTCCGCGTGAGCATGTCTGAGCAGCCGCCCAATTCCCATCAAAGGGACATGAACGACGCGTGGGCTTGACACGGAGAGCTGATGTACCAGCTCCAGGAATTGGAAGCCCAGAATAATGAAGAGAAGACATCTCTTCTTAGCGAGCTCGAAGAGGCTCAGAAATAGACAAAGCTGGATGATGATGAAAGAGCTAGACTTTCACACGAGACTCTTCACTTGGAGGGGTAGCTGTAAAGTCAGAGACAGAAGGTTGAGGCTCTTTGGGCTCAGGAGAAGGACGACTTCCTTAAGCTCCATGAATTCGAGGACTTATACTCGTGCAAAGTTGTAGCCTTCTTTGAGTAGGGATTCCAATGTTGCTTGGTCCAGTTCAAGACCAACATATATCCTGAGCATGAGCACCCGTCCTCTTTCCTGTATGTGGAGAAAGCTATGGAGGGCATGCCAGAGGAGGGCAAGCTCTCCGTGCACTAGAGCACTGTTAATAACAATGAATTAATTGCACCAAACTCACCGGTGAATTATTGAAAATTTATATTTCTGTCATGAGAAAATTAAATAGACTTAAATCTTAACCTTTTCAAAAGTTGCACGAACACCATCCTCAACTCCTGCAAATCTGACAAGCTGGAATATTTTGATAATATCTTATAGAATAATTATCAAAATGACCCGCTAACATAACTGTTAGAAAGAAAACTCAATTTGCTACATGTCATATTTCAGACCTGCTAGACTCGTTCGAATGTTATCTATGCTAACAGGACGTTTTCGGTTGCTGTATCCGTGTCATCCAGCTCGATCTTGTAGTGTCTGGTCAACATAATATCATTCGAACTATCTTCGCCGTCCTGAAATATGACTTGTAGAAAATTAAGTTTATTTTCTAATCGTTTTGTTCACTGGTAATTTTGATAATTGTTCTGTGAGATATCATCAAAACACTTCAGTTCAGTTAGCCAGAATTTAGGTGGTGTAGAGTGTTCATGCAATTTTTATAATAAAAAAATTAAGATTTAGAATACTTATTTAATCTTCACAAAGGAAAATTGTACATTTTCGATATTTTACAATCGTTTTGTTCACCGGTAATTTTGATAATTGTTCTGTGAGATATCATCAAAACACTTCACTTCAGTTAGCCAGATTTTAGGTTGTGCAGAGTGTTCGTGTAATTTTTATAATAATAAAAAATTAAGATTTAGAATACTTATTTAATCTTCACATGGAAAATTGTACATTTTCGATACTTTACAAGGAATTTGTTGACAAAAAACATAAAATATGCGAAAAAGGGTAATCGCGTTGGAATCAATAGTTTCTTGTTAACGAAATCGCGCTTCTATATAATGATTGGAAAAGCGCGAATGTTAAATATGGTGGCGTAAAACCTCGCCGCGGCCAGCACTCTAATAAGCTCGCAGGCCCAAGTCCCACCCGCCGCCGCTTCATCGTCGGGGCACACGGTGTCAATGGAACTGGGAGCGCAGATTAAGGGTAACAATAACAGCAGTACGGTATCATATTTCTCCCCCAGTGTCCAACGCTTCTCAAAATCATGGAGCCCTCACAACAATTGTGGCACATTACATGCTTCATTTCGTTCTCGTCGAAGTTCCTTTTGCAAAGCAGCTGTTAAAAGCGATAGCAGCAGTGGCGTTGATTATGCGGTTAAGGTGGTTTTACTTTTTCTTTTTGTGTATGTGCGTGTTTTTTGTATGTATCGACGACTAATACTTCTTTAGGTAAGCACGATGTATGCTGCTGATGCGGTTGATTCAATTGAAGATGAGCTCTCAAGCTTGAATGCTTTGTCTCCACTGGATGGTCGTTATTGGTCCAAAGTAAAGGAGTTGGCACCACTTTTGAGTGAATATGGCCTCATAAAATATCGAGTTCAAGTTGAGGTATTGTTCAATTGATGTGTGGTCGAAGAACATATTGACTTATTTTCTTTCGTTATAATTTTTTTGGGTAAGCGGGCAAATATTGAATTATTGCAAAAAGCAAGCTTTCTTAAAAGATAAAATAGGATGACTGTCTCGCAATGTATAGTAAATGTCCTCATAGCAGTCAAGGTATTCACCTTTTCTGGTAGTTTGCCTATTGGTGATGGTTGGGAGTTGGGACCAACTTGCTGATTTAGAGGACAATTTTTATATGGTCTTCGAAATGTCATCTTGGTAAATTTGATTTGAATTGTCATCTATGTTTAAGTGTCTGCTGCTGTGGATTACTGAAGATTGTAACCATGGATTAGTTATTATGTGTGGGGGGTGATTGGGTGGTCAGTTACAAAAGCACAGAGGAGAAAAAAATCTTTTTGATTTGCAATTCCCCTTAAACTGATAATATGTTTTATAATAAATAATTTCCATATGCATCAAATCTTACTGCAAACGCACTTTGAAGTTTGTTCCATGCTCTGAATTAACCATAAATGGCAAGGGCTTTATATTTTTATATTCCTAACATTCCTTTAGTTGTTTTGGAAACCTGATTTTTGTTTGGTTTTATCTTATGTTTCCGTTCGATTATGCTCGTGTATTTCCTTTGGTTTAAGTATTTTAATTCTTCAAGCTTTGTATTGCCTGAGCTTTCCTGTTTCTCTCTGTGTAATTCTCGTCAGATTAGGTGGTTGCTGAAACTTTCTCAAATGTCCGAAGTCTCCGAGGTCCCTAGGTTCTCTGAAGAAGCAGAATCTTATCTTCAAAACTTGATTGATAAATTTAATATGGATGATGCCTTGGAAGTAAAGAAAATTGAGAAAGTGACAAACCATGATGTGAAGGCTATTGAATACTTTCTGAAACAAAGATGTCAATCACAACCAGAGATTGCTAAGGTACAAATAATCTGCCACCAGTTCTTGTCGATTATAATTTATTCTAATAGGATTTGTACTCCAAATTGAAACGTGGAGTGTGGGAGGTTTTTAAGGGATGCTATTTACCCTCCCAGCATGTCTCATAAGGTTATTCTACTTGCATATAAAAAGTAAGATGATTCTTACAGAAACCTGTTTTACCCCCAACCGATATCTCCTCCAAAATTTTATGCAAAATTGGCACATATTAAGGGAAACGTGGTTTAAGGCCTTCTTTTGTTCAGTAATCCTATGCTATGAAGGGACTTCTTATTCCTTGCTACCAACTACTTATTCGCATATAGGTGCTGGAGTTTTTCCATTTTGCATGCACATCTGAGGATATTAACAATCTTGCTCATGCATTGATGCTGAAAGAAGCTCTGAACAAAGTCGTAGTCCCTGTGATGGACAAGTTGATTGAAGCAATAAGTAACTTGGCCACCTCGAATGCTTCCATTCCCATGCTTTCTCGAACTCATGGACAGGTAATAGGTTTTGGCATGGCAATTTTTTTGGTTACAGAAAAACGTGCTTGCATGTCATCATTGCTTTTGTCTGTTCTTGATCAACCCTGTTGGATAAATATGGGAAGGCTGTGACAATTTGGTTTTCACATTGCAGCTTTTGTTTTGAAATGGCAAGTTTTTCAATTGTTGAGAGTTGAGAGATTATTGTATAGATTCTACGTAAATATCTTGGTTCAACATTTTACCTTTATGTTACATTGTAGCCAGCTTCACCTACAACATTAGGAAAGGAAATGGCGGTTTTTGCTTATAGATTGAGTATGGAACGGAAGGAATTGTGTCGAATTGAAATTTTTGGAAAGTTTGCTGGAGCTGTTGGAAACTATAATGCACATCAAGTTGCATATCCTAACGTTTTTTGGTCACAAATTGCTGAGGAATTTGTGACTTCTCTTGGAATGAGTTTCATTCCTTATGTGACACAGGTATGTTTTTTATGATTAATTTTTATTATTCCACTTTTCTTGACTCATTGTCTCTACAAAGACTTTGCAATTGTTCCTGTGACCAGTAACTTCGTATTCACTCATGTGGTCACTATTCTAAGAGGTTTTGTAGCTCATTCTGTCTTGTCTACTTCAGTGTTGAGTATCTAAATATATTCCCATTTCGCACCTGCACTAAACCGTTCTAAATTTGTCCTCTGAAACAGATTGAACCTCATGATTATATGGCCAGACTATTTGATTCCATCATTCGGTTCAACAATGTTTTGATCGACTTTGACAGAGATGTGTGGGGTTACATTTCCTTGGGTCGCTTTAAGCAGGTTAGAGTAACCATACATTTCTGGTTGTCTTGATGTGTTTCTTTAGTGAAGAAGTGGACTTATATCTCACATATGAGCAGATAACTAAAGCTGGAGAGATCGGGTCTTCGACAATGCCTCACAAAGTCAATCCAATTGATTTCGAAAATAGCGAGGGCAACTGTGGAATGGCAAATGGAGTCTTGTCTCATCTGAGCACAAAGTTACCTATTTCCCGTTGGCAGGTATACACAGCCTTTCCATAAGATCTTGATTGACGTTATTGGTTCCCTTGTTATAGGTTTTTATTAATTTGAATCATGCATTATGAAAGTCATCAGTATTTATCTCATATTTTCTATATCTGCATTCAAATTTATACATGGTTAATGATGTCAGTGACCCATTTTAAATTGTGATAGTGTATGCTGAGAATTTTTTATGGATGTATGCAGATTCTTAATTATGTGAATTTTATGTCTTATGGTGTGGTTAACTGCAGCGGGATTTGACTGATTCAACTGTTCTGAGGAACATGGGTGTAGGATTAGGACATTCTCTTCTTGCTTACAAAAGTGCCTTACACGGAATTCCAAAGCTTCAGGTAAGACATGATTTGTGGGGCTTTGATTCTTGGTCCAGTGTTTTGGTTGATGCATTTAGTTTTTCGTGTCTGTAGAAACATATTATAACCACATGCTAATCCCTTGTTGATATGATATGCTCAAGGAAAAACCAATAATTGCAACTGTACCTTCTTTCATAGTTGAGTGATCGATTACAAAACCACAAAGGTTACTGCCTAATATTTTAACTAGATTTTGTAATTTTATTTTTTGCCTTTGTTAAATGACGATGGGAGGCCTGCTGACGATTGTTAGTAATATGCATTTTTGTAGGTTTCCTATCTGATTTGACACTTCTTCCTTTTATTGTTTCTTATAGGTCAATGAAGCTTCGTTGATTGATGAGCTGAACCAGTCATGGGAGGTTCTTGCTGAGCCAATTCAAACCGTATGCAACTTTTGCAGCTTCATATTTGTTGATGTTTTTAATAGTTTTAGCTAGAAATTCTAAGCTTCTTTTTTCTTGCCTCAGAGATTTTCAACATCTCAAATTATAAAAAAAAAATAACCTTGCTTGTGCCTCTTCATTCCCATTTGAGATCATACCATGAATTGTTCCATCAAACCATATAATGAAGGTGGTTTTGTGTCGCTTTGTGTTCTCCAAGCACCATTTATGTCTTCTTTTATCTATGGTAATCAATTACACTAGTTGTAGTTTCTTAGAGCAAACAGTCATGTCCCAAAGTTTAGAAGTAGTCTGTAATTAATTGATCTATTTTCTTATTAACTGTTGCCATTTCTTTTATCTTCTTTTTATAGGTAATGCGGAGATATGGTGTTCCCGAGCCGTATGAAAAACTGAAGGAGCTAACCAGAGGAAGAGCAGCGACGAAAGAAAGCATTCAAGAATTCATCAAAAGCTTGGATATCCCAGTCGAAGCAAAAACAAATCTGTTGAATTTGACGCCCCATACTTACATTGGGGAAGCCGTGGAGTTGGCCAAGAATGTAAAAACACTAGTAGGTCTGGTGCATGGAGCTGGGAATTTTTGAGTCTGGTGCGTGTAAAAACACTTCAGGCTGTAAAATGTTTGTCTTGCTGCTTACCAGTTAATTATATATTTGTCTATTTTTTTAAGGTACATTAAATTATGTGTGAGTAAGAGAAGAAAGCCTGTTGTTTCTTTACCTCACAACTAAGATTTTAACCCTCTGCTGGAGAGCATTTGAGGCAGGAGCGCGCAAGGATTGTATTCAACTCAAGTCATCAGTCATAAATATGAATTTATCAATTATTGATCCTCGACCAGATAACATTTACTAGGATTATATACGACGGCAATGCAACATTCGAGACAGCGATACACCACCATCGACCATTTCATGTCATCTAATAATCGTAATAAATTATTTATTAAAAAAACTTATAAATGTTCGAGTTGGTTGAATGAGAAAATAGTTAATTTGTATAAAAATATAAAGCGAAGATTATACACCATGGCTGTATAAAATCACTGCAAATTATTTTCAATATGATATATTTTAAAAAACAATCACATAAACTATTTCTATAAATTTAATTAGACAAGACAGAATGAGCTACAAAACCTTAATTCAGGTACACTTCAAACCCCTTCATTGTTTTTTTTTTTTAATTACAACACATGAGGGAGAGGGGATTCGAACTTGAGAAGCCAGGTAATCTGGTAGAGAGTGAGACCACTGAGCTATAAACCCGATCTCCACTTCATTGTTATTTGATCTTTAATCCTTAGTTAATTTATATATGAGTAGGTCTCATGTGAGACCGTCTCATGGATTTCAATCTGTGAGACGGGTCAACCATGACCATATTCACAATAAAAAGCAATACTCTTAGCATAAAAAATAATATTTTTTCATGGATTATCCTTAGCATATATATATATATATATATATATATATATATATATATATATATATATATATATATATATATATATGAGTGTAAATTTTAATATTTTCATATTTTACATACAAATAAGGAAGCCTAAAAATATATATTCTATCAATGGTCAACAAAATATAATGTCCTCGACTCGTAAATAAAACTGATTAATTATATCGTTTTTTGTAATATATTTTTTAGCAATAATCTGTGTCCTGAACTTATAAATTAGAATGTTATAAAGAATGATACAAGAACATGAGAAGCAATTTGAGTGTTGATGTAGCTAACAACCCTTTCATAGTCGATTCATTAGGGTCGTCATGTCATCTCCTTATTTACAAGAGAACAGGGACCACCACCCCCTATTCATGCTTTTGGTTGACTAATGGAATCATTCCTTTTAAAATGTAAGAAGTCGTTGAAAACCAGTTATATCCGATCTTGGTTAGTCTTTCGCGCTTAGCCACAAGTCTTCGACTCTGCTACTATTGACTCATTGGGATTGAAATGCTTGACCGGAGCCCCGGACATTCAGTGATCGATATTCGCTGTTGCAAAATCTTCACCGAGAAGCGAAGCTGACCTAGCAATGGTAGTTAAGAGCATTCCTTTCCTAGGGCCAAGCAGAATGGACGACTTACAAATAAAAGTAGGTTCTCAGAGGACAGAGGGCTCGTAATACCTGCTAGCGTAGCTATGCATTAGAAGAGAATGAGCCTATATCTAAGTATGATATTTTTCAAGCTTGACGAATCTGAGCGAGCCCTAACGGGTGGCTTCAGTTCTCCCCAGTTAGTGAGTAAGGGCAGTAGCTCTCTCGACTTGTTCCTTGACTAGGTTTATGATATCTCTTCTATTGATTGCCGCATATGAATGGCTTCAATGATTGGATGAGAATACAAGAACATAACACCCACTAGGTTCTCTTCTTCGTGAAGCTCCGAAGAGAAGTTCAGAAAAGAGCTCATTCCATTTACATTTAAATTAGCCTTGAAAGAATTTTGTCTAACAAAATAGTAAGGATTTTGTGTATCATATATAAGTGCTGTCTAGGATATCGTAACACCTCGTAACAATATGCAACAAAATAATATAACACAAAAATAAAGATAATTATGCACAGGTGAACAAACTTATGTGATGTTCAAGGTAAAATAATCGTTATAAAAGAAATCGAATTTACAAAATCAATACTAATAAAGAACGGAAAACTATATTCCTTAACAAATCAATTAAGTAAATTTTATTCTAAAATATCAATAACAAAAATAATCAAAACAAAATGCAAATATGTGTGGCCGAAATTTGGAGCAACAAAATAATTGATCAATCAATACCTTGTGCAGGGTGTTGTATTCAAGTATCTCTAACACATCACGTCAACACAGTGAAAGAACAATCCTTCGTGTTTGCGAGTTCTTCAAAAAATTCTCCCGGGCCTTATCTCTATTATCTCGTATCTTGCTCGTCTATTGTGCAACAACTATTTTTCAATATATAAATAAAAATATTTTGATTTTGATATGCTTCCTTGAATAAATTCCTACAAGATAAAAAAATTAGTCTTTCATTAAGAAACAAACTCATTTAAATATTATATATCAAATCTAGAGTTTAAGAAACTTAAAATTTTAGAAAGACAAAACTCTTAGGTAGTGTTTGGTTCGGGTGATTAGGAGGGATTGATTATTTTATCCTACATAGTCAGTCGTTTGATCTTCCAAACCAAACGCAGCCTTAATGTACAATCATATTTAAAAGGAAAAAATAATAATTTTAAGGAATTGTGTCTTGCAATACAAGTTATGTTTCCTTTCAATCTCACTCTTTTTGTTTTTTGTTTTTTTTTGACAAAATAAGCACAAACAAGTCCACTCATGTTTATTCAAATTCAAGCAACTTCATTTAACTATTCCTAATTTGACAACATATCTGTCCGTGAATTTGATCATATTAGCTTGAGTATTGTTAGCAGTAATGACAACATGAGTGCAAACACATTCATCAATTTGTACAAATTCAAAGCATAACATTAAAAACACCATAACACAAAATGAATTAACAAGAATTTGAGAAACATGAAATGAGATTAAAACTAACAAATTCAAAACATATAAAATAAGATCACTGATCGTTATTATTGTTACCATCTTCTTCTTCAGTGTTGTCATTTTTTTGTTCCCAATAGTCCTGTTTCCAAAGCTTGTGCACCACTTCATTTCCCCATTTTTGCCAAGAATGAACAGCCAGATCCAAACAAGAGGCGATATTCCGCCACTTGGGCTTCATAACGAGAAATTTTGCCAAAATTGAAGTAACTGTGGGTACTAATGGAAAATAGAACTAAGGCTTATGGCCTCGTCACCACTGTAGAATTAGTTGAATGTTGCGTATAGCAATTTTGTGAAGAAATGAGTAAAAATACGTCAATTTTCTTGCATAAAGGCGGTTTGGATGCTCTGAAAAGTGAGTGATCGAGCCTCTGGTTAATACTGAAGTAACCTCATGAATGTCACGACAGATTTTAATAAAACCACCGCCTAGTAAAGGTAGGGACGATTTATCAAAAACCGTCGCTATTTTAGCGAATGTTTATCAAAAAATCGTCGCTAATATTGCGACTGCTCAAACAAACCTGCATCCATTTTTTGCGTCGGGTTTTTTCATCGTCGCTTTTGGCGACGTTTATATTTAAGTACGTCGCCATATTAGGTGACGGGTTTTTTACCCGTTGCCATGTGCGACGGTATATTACAAGACCGTCGCAATATTAGGCGACAGTTTTAGTAGACTGTCGCTATTAGTGACGGTATTGTGGCGACGGTTAGTCAAAAACCGTTGCTATTGACGACGGTTTAATGACGACGATTTTGCAAAAAACGTTGCTATGATTCTTATATACCGAGCTTCGCGACTTATCATTAAAAAGTATCGACATATCATTAAAAATTCTTACGTAGATTAGAAAAATGCTGACTTGTAGCTGTCACACAAAAATTGTACGAAAATAAACGAAAATTAAAATTTAATATATCAAAACAAAACTTTGAAAATTTAATATACGAAAACAAAAAAATTAGACAAGTTATTGGACCAAGAATATTATTTTTTTCTTAAACATTTCATTTATTATGGGGTAACACAAAATGTGGACTATTTTTTTTTTGTTTTTTGTTGTACATTTTATAATCCAATTGTGAATATAAATATATATTATTAGTAAACTACCAAAAGACACCAAGTTAATATAACAGAGAGCATTTATTTCACATTTCTTTTTTATTAAAAAAATATTAAAGAGTGTAAATCATAGTTTCTTGCTCCTAGATGAGCAAATATTTTATAATCTTTTCCATGATACACATAATGTATTGATTAAGCAAATTGAGAGTACTTCAATAATCAAGTTTAGTGAAAAGAGCTTTCGATTGGGATAATTTTTATAAATAATATTTTGAGAATTTTTCTATGAGAAAATTCATGACATTGGTATAAGCGAATATTTAATGTTTTGAGATTTTTCATATTCCTTACAATAATCCTTTTAATTTGTTTGTGGGTGGGGGTGTTAGGGAAAAGTTTTGTTACTGTTGAATATTAAACCTGAGATTTCGTTCTAAATTTGAGATATTGATATCAGAAACATCAGTTAATTATTGATATTTACAATTCATGATTTTATATTTTTGGTGGACCATATAAAATCTTTGTAAACTTTTGAAGATGATTCAGCATGTAGCATGCTTGGCATTCCATCATCATGCTTGTAAATAATGATTATTATTATTGATGAGCAACTTATAATTTCACATAATCATGCATGTTTTTTGGTATATATTGTAGCTCATATAAATTTTTTTTTAAGGATTTAGCAGCTATGATCATTTTCATCATCGTTTTTCTACTTGAATATGTCTATAACACACATCTAGTAATGCTAATGTTATATATATGTGAAAGAGATTAATACATAGTGTTTGGATTATTATATGATTTAAAATATTTGAGTCGAAGAGTGATCAATTAAATATAATTTTGAAAAAAAGGGTACAAACCCAGTCCTAAAATAAAAAAATTTTGGTAAACCGTCGCTAGTAGCGACGGGTTTTGATTACCGTCGCCCGAGGTAGATCGGCGCAAACCGTCGCGGAATAGATCGGCGACGGTTTATTTAAACCAGTCGCTATTGGCGACGGTTAAAACTAAAACCGTCGCTAATAGCGACGGTTTAGAAAACAACCGTCGCTATGTTTGTCTATAAATCGAGGTTCGCGAACATCTTCTTTACGCGATTTTCGCCTTTCTTCTCTGGTAGTAGCGAAACTTTATCAATTTTTTCGCAGTTTCGGTTTTTTTTTTTTTATTTTGTACTAATATTTTTTCGTATTAATTTCGTAGATTTGCTCGTCAGTGTGATCTTCCAAGTATTACGTGAATCTGCATATCTTCTCGCACGTCAGGTTTTTAAAGCGTTTTCTTTACAGAAAATTTAATATTTTATTTTTGCATGACAAAAACTTGTATGAGACAGTCTCATTGGTCGAATTTGTGAGACGAATCTGTTATTTGGGACATCAATGAAAAAGTATGTTTTTTTATGCTAAGATTATTAATTTTTATTGTGAATATGAGTAAGGTTGACCCGTCTCACAGATTAGTAGATTATTTATTTGGGTCTTCAATGAGACTCACTCTTTTTGCATAGTAGTTTATTTATGAATTTTGGCGTAGTAGATTATTAATTTTGTAAATCATGCATGAGTTGTTTTTACTATATAGATTTAAAACCGTCGATTCATTAAGTTATGGTTTTTTTAAAGACCGTCGGTTAATAAAGCGACAATTTTGTAAATAAACGTCGCTAATTAAAACCGTCGCTATTTAGCGACGGTGTTGTTCAACAAAACCGTCGCTATTTGTATTGGTTATGGAGAAACCTTCGCTATACGAAGGCGACGCGACCTTCGGTTACGGACCACCAAACCGTTGCTACAACCGTCGCCTCATCATTTTAACGACGGCTTTAGCGACGGTTTGAACCGTCGCGAGCCTTTTTTTTTTTTAAGTCTCGCGAGGAGAAATCTGGATCAAGGATAAAAGAAGCAAAGTAGGATTATGCTTTACCCTTAAAATTCTTGGATGAAACCAAGTCGGAATCATACCATGCATGTATCTTTGACCTGCGTAGTGGAAGATGAACATGAAAAAACCCGATTTAGCACATTGAAATCGGTCATATTTTCTATGTCAATTTTGTTTCCTGGTTCACTAAGGGCTATCGACTCTAGAGGCACTAGATCTTTGTCCTCCTAGGCAATCAAGGAAAGCGGCTGAGATGAGGTCGGCGATGGGGGTTTGTCAGATGGTGTTGGCACACCGAGCATGACTCTTGTTCTCCCAGCCATTTCGATGCACGTTTTGTATACTAGTACAATATTTTTTTTATAATTAATTAAATTTATATTCAAATATGCTTAATATCTTAATTATTAAAATTAAATAATGTCTAATTGTAAATTGAACTTGTTTCATTTCGTAATTTGAATTGATTATATTTAAACAAGGTCATACATAATTTTAAAAAGTAACGAGGGACTAAATTGTGATGACAATAAATTTGTCTCTATTAAAGAGATTCTTAATAATATATTAGAGATACATACGTATTCTGCATCTCAAATATATAATCATAATAATTATGTACACTGTACACATACACGAAATATTCTTACATTCACAAAAAATAAAATAAAAATTACACTTGTAATCTAAGGTACCCGTCGCACATAATAGTGATTTTGTTTTAATATGTTTTGATAAATAGTATTAGTCAATGTTTAAAGTTATTCTTCTCGTTCCAAAATACTGAATTTCTATAAGCTAATTCCTGTGGATGTCTATTTGCCCGGTTGCGTCGTTGTGCCTGGGCTGTGAGGGCTTTAAAAAAAGAAGAAATTTTTAAAGGATACGTTTTCAAACTTTATACGTATTTATTTATTTAAAGTCGAACCTAGAATATCCATGATCAATTAAAAAAATTTCAAAATTTGTACAACTTTCAAAGATATGTACGAGAAAAATAAATTCAATCTTTTATCATGCAAAATTTGACTGTTCTAACTTATAAGTTATTCTCAATCTAATTTGCCCATGTTAACTTAATCAAGAACTGATTGATACACGAATAGGTCTTTTGTGAGACGGTCTCACGAATCTTTATTGTGAGATCGTTCAACCTTTCGATATTTACAATAAAAAATAATACTATTAACATAAAAAATAATACTTTTTTTCAGATGATCTAAATAAATAATAAAAAATAATATTTTTTCATTATTATACCGAGACTTCAGACCAGGTTCACGGATTAAATTGCAAACCCTATCTCTCAAATATCGAAGTAAAAAAATCCTTTTTGTAAATCCATGTTCAGTCTACCGCTGCGAGAGGTGAATTTGATCAGAATTTCTTATTCCATTTTCTGAGTGAAATCTTTTGTGTTTATCCGAAATTGTTAGCAGGAAGCTGCTCGAATCAGCCATGGCAACTTCAAGTAAAATCACGTTCGGCGATAATGATGACTTTGAATCTGATGATGTAAGATATCTGCTCCAAAGAAGTGTATTTTCTCTTATTTGTATTACGGGAGGTTCTATTTGCTCAATTTGGTTTTTAACTTGTTAGTTTTCTATCAAATGTATTACAAAACTATGCATCGGAATTATTTTTACCGTTTTGATTTCCCCAAATCTAATAAAATAAAAATTTGCTTGTAATTTGTCGGAAGTTGCGATTTTCATCCCAAACATTGAATTGTCCCTATCTTCCCCAATTACGTTGCTGCGGTCGCCTGTGGGTCTATAATCACACGAGAATTCAAAGGTGTTATAATGTATTGCTTTAACTTGACAATTCAGGAGAGTGAGATAGAGCGGGAACTTGCGGAGGTGACATTTGAGGAGTTGCAGAGAGCAAGGTCTGATGGGTCAGAGATGGTCTACAGGAAGCCCAATGCAGAGAAAAAGGGAGGTCGAGCAAATAAGAATAGGTTTATTCCTTGTTTATGTGCGTGTTCTTACATTTTTTTGAGTTTTTTTTGGTTCTGCTATCTTTTACTCTAATTTTGTGCTATCATTTAGGCCAATGGAGATGAGTAGCAAGAAGCCTGTTGGTAGATTCAGAGAAGTAGTTCAAGTTCCGAAGAGGGTGGGCTTTACTTATATTTGCTCGCCTTGTGTTGTATTTCATGTGAAAAATATTCTAACCAAAAAGAAATTTTTTTATACCCCACTTCATAAATATAAAGTTTCTGAAGTATTGTTTTATTGAGGACCCATAAGCTACTAGCTGGTGAAGATTTAATATTGTTGCCTATCATTAGAGACAAATTCAAAAATCCATCTGTCGTGGCTATTGAGCATTGGCATGCTATAACCTTATGTTTACCCTATACATGTAGACTGGGGCCATTTTATGTAAATCTGGCTTGCATTGAGCTACAATCCTCCTGCTTATTTACTTGATGAATTTGACTCTTGCATGTTCCAGGAGTTTTGGCCTGAACATTGGGGATCGGGTTTGAGTCTTTTCGTACTTTCGAAAATTTGAAGTAGTGATCATTTGTGGGCAGTCATGATATTTTCAATTAGGAAAGAAAAATGGGATGGCAACTTGGTAAGCATCAACTCGAGAATGCTTCCATTCTGTCTGAAACCACAACCATCTTTCTAAGCATTCCACTCTGTCTGAAACCACAACCATCTTTCCAAGGGTTTCTAAAATAAGTAGATGTAAAAGTGGGCCAGAGGCTTTATGCATTCTGTGAAGCTTGGATGATGGTTTAATATCTTTGTGCAGGGTGGCGGTAGATTTGTATGAGACTGTTGATTGGGTAAATATTACCTAGGCTTTTCGAGCGAGGCTTGAATTTTTCTTTCTAAATTTTGATTATGGAGGTTTTTATTTCAACCTAAATCATTCATCCGAAAACAGCAGCATATCGCCCATTCTTACTTGGGTAAATATTATCTAGGCAACGTATGTTTTTTCTTTTCGTAAGATGTTGGTTTTGGTATTTATTTCATTCTTATTGATTTATCTTAGTCCGAGGCCCAAGCAATCTAACATAGGACTCTCTCTCCAATTTAAGTATGGTTAAGTTAGTGCCTGATTATGTGCAGGTGGTGTGTGACCCTCGTTTTGAGTCATTATATGGAAACCTGGATGTGAAAGGGTAAGATTCTTTCTTCAGCCAGCCTCCTATTTCTTTTATTTTCGATATGATGGTTTCTCCTGCAACAATTTTTGGTTATTGATGAAGAAACCTGGGAATGCTTGGGCCTATTATTTCCACCGCCTTTAAAATTTCACTATATTTTTGTGTTTTATTGTTTTATATGGGCAACAGCCTTTGCATCTCTGAGTAACTAATATTGTGTGTTTTAGTTGAGAGGGGAACATGTTTCCGATGTGGTCTGCAAACTTAGGGGATGCGTTAGGAAGTAATACAAGAGTGTGTACTATTTTCACAGTCTTTCACGGAACACTTTCTTGTGGTTTCATTTGAAACACAACAGGCTTGCATCTCTGAGTAACTAGTATTGTGTGTGTTTTAGTAGATAGGTAAACAGATTTCTTGAAAATATGGTACCTGCTGTTATCCGTGGTCTGCAAACTTTGGAGATGCATTATGAAGTAATACAACATCACGTATCATATTTTCAGTCTTTCATGGAACACTTAAGTGTGGTTGATTTCAAACACTTATTCTTGATGTGCAGGTTCAAGAAGAGATATAACTTTCTCTATGAGAATGAACTTCCGGCTGAGAAAGAGGTACCATTTCTATTCAAATGTTTTCTTAATGTTGTTGCTCTTTTGTAATCTTGTAGTCAAATTGATTCTGGTTTTGGAATTTTAGAAACTGAAGATACAGATGGAGAAAGCAAAGAATCCAGAAGTTAAAACTGAACTAAAGGATCACATTGCTCAGATTGTAAGTTCCTATATAAGTTCATTCGTCAATTATGTATGTTACTGCAAGATGTCATGTGTGTTTGAGCTACATTATTTTTATTTTGTCCATGCTAGGATAAAGAATTGAAGTTTGCTGCAAAAAAGTGTACCGAGAACGATATTTTGGCCACACACAAGCAGAAAGAGAGGGAAGCTGCAAAGAAAGGGAAACAACCTTACTATCTGAAAAAATGTAACTTTCTTTTATGCTCTCCCTCGATCCCCTCCTATGTTCCTCCATTAACCACAGATATGCGCCAGTATAACCTTGAACACTTGCTGTATACCTTCTCAACGCAATTAATAGTTCTCTCGTTCTGTGGTTGAGAGGGCAGAATGATCGGTTTGTGATTATTTTCTTTTGTTGATTTCGGTTTTTGGGTTAGCTGATGACAAGCTAACAAGGGGATCTAGTTTTAACTTTTTGAACCGCTAGTCACATGATAAGAATGAAATAAGAACAAAAAAGCGGATTATTTTATCATTAGCAATTTTTTAGGGGCTGTTGAATAGTGAAAAGAGAATACACTTGCATTCTCTTGCATGGCAAGGAATTAAGAAAGGTTTAGACACAGAAAAAACTTTGGTTAGGACTTCTATATTGGTGTCTGAGATTGAGTGTTACCTTATTTTTAAAATTCATATAATTATACATAAATGTTATGAAGAAGCTGTAACATAGAGGAAAAGAAATTAGAAAGAAGTTAATATTAAAATGCAGACCAGTGCTTCAATGATTAACTGATGTCTTTCCTCGCAGCTGAAATTCAGAAGCAAAAGCTGATGGAAAAATACAAGGAACTCAAGGTAAAGGGCAAGTAATTGTCGCAATGTTCCGTCTATGCTGTTAATGTAGATTAAATAATTATTTTACTACACGCAACAGGAATCTGGCAAACTCGAGGCTTTTATCGAGAGAAAGAGGAGGAAAAATGCTGCGAAAGACCGTAGATATATGCCATATCGACGTCCCACCGGGCAAGAAGTTGAGTAGCATCACTGGTTTTAATCTACTTGTCACTTTTGAATTGCCCTTCTGCGACAATTGCAACACGAACATGGTAGATAAGGGTTGATTATTTGGTTTGCGGCAAGCATGCCCTGTGATGTAGGGAGATGACTGGCTTATTGGCTAAACTATTTTCTTCGATTCATATATATATATATATATATATATATATATATATATATATATAACGTGATCTTGTAGTGTTAGCAAGGAACCGAGTGCGAGTACCAACACGGGCGCCATTGCTCGAATGCGCAGATATGACGTGTCCAGCGTAGGTGACAGATGACAGTGCTGTACTGTTGTATCATGCAATCTTATTATTTCACCTTTGAATCACACTTTTGATTGGTGGATTTATTTGAATAGAAATTTCAATTTAAAAAGATTTAAAATCCTTGGATCATAATAAATGTCACTGTCTTATTAAGGATGACATTTCTCGGAATTCGATATCCTATCCAAATAAAAGAGATGAGAATGAAATTAAATATCCGATGAGTATGAAAATAAATATAATAAATGTAGATGTAGACAGAGGATGTGGAAACTTATCCAAGTTCGACTCATGATTGACACACTATGTAAAGAGGGTATATATGGTAAAAAAGAAGTATGGATTTCAGCATTCTTGTTCTTTTTTGTTTAATAAGAATGATATCTCAAGATAACTTAAAATTTTCATTCTAAATAAGCTGTAATTATAAATTCAAAAACCCACATAATTAGTTCTAATAAAATAACAGAGATATAAGTATAACTAGAAACCAAATGTTTATGGAAGCAAAACATTATTTGTCTACTTTTACAAAAGAGTGGTCTCATGTGAGATCGTTTCACGGATCTTAATCTGTAAGACGGGTTAACCATACTCATATTCACAATAAAAAGTAATACTCTTAGCATAAAAAATAATACTTTTTCATGGATGGCCTAAATAAGAGATCTGTCTCACAAGTACGACCCGTGAGACTGTCTCATACAAGTTTTTGCCTTTACAAAATGAGTATAAAGAACACCAAATACCATTTGAATTTAACAATAAAATACTACTCGCTAAATATTTACTATATTATTAAGCTGAAGATATTACACTAATTAACTTTTACATATCAATGTGACTATAATTTTTTTTTTTTTTTACGGTTTTGCACTTCATAATATTTATTAGTTAACTTTGTTGGGGTGTGTTTATTAGTAATTTTTATACATCTCTCTATCTTTTTCTGATTTTTTCTCTCAACTTATTTCTAATTTATCTAAAAATTCAAATTATTTCAGTAAATCTTATATGATCACTAATACATCATAGCTTAATAAAATAATAAATACTTTTATTTATATAAAAATTATCAAAATTAAGAAATTAATAAGATACGCATCGTGTAATATTTAATCATAAGATTGCCTTAATTTAATAATCACCAACCTTTATTAGTTGAATAAAAAAATAAGGTTACAATTTTTTGTCCGACCTGTCATAAATTTTGTCGCACCTATTCGCATGAAACGTGTCGTTGTCATACTCGACCGGCAATGGCCTGTAAACGTGGGCCCTATGTACCGGCATCAACCCGTTATCGCTCCACATTATTAGTTCCCGCGAGCTGGTTATACATAACCAAGAATGTTCCATATTCTCACACACAAACGCGCAGTGTACGAATAGGGGAATGGCTTTTCGAGGCTTTGATTCCCAAGGTATATGAGAAAATTGAACCCCGTTCTGTTTGTCTGTTCCTTGATGTTTTTGACGAAGTATTGGTTTTTGGGGTTCTCATGTATTTTTGTTTTTTGGTTGAATGATGCTTTGTTTTACACCGTGCGTGAATGAAAGCGCGGAGAAAAGAGACGAAAAAATTGGGAATAAGAGTAAATAAGTCATCTTTGAGAATAAAATTGTGAGTTTTATGTTAATGCTGTTTTCCCGTTTTGCCTCACGTATAAAACTGCGGTATAAGGTTGATTTTTGAGGTTTTTTTATGAGTTTGGGTATGAGCGCTTGTTCTGTCTCCCTTCTGGTGTTTTTTCGCTCTTTTCAATGTTTCTTCTTCTTACTTGCTTGGGCGAGGCTGAGTGTGTATGACTCTAGGCTTGCATGTGTGATTTGTTAGTTTGCTGAAGAAAAATAGATCATAAACCGATAGTTCACAAATTTGACTCTTTTTTATTTGTATTCTTGGATTAACTTTATTATCGTGATCCTTACTGTTAAATGTAAAGACAACATGGCTGTTTTATGTCTTCTTTGATAGCTTGGTTTGAGGGTAACTCGGATGCTGCTATCTCCGTTGGAAAACATTTAAATGCAGTAAATGTATCGCGGGTTTTGGTTTCTGTTTTAGAATAATGAGAGTAATATTTTTATTTGTCGGGGAAGGTGGAATTTCAGGATTCTGTGTGTAAACCAGTGTTCAAAACCTCGATCGCAGATTTGTATTCACAATTGCTAATATCCATACTCATTGTCACACTTATCTCACCGTTGAACTTTATTGGATATATATCATTCAGACAATAATGCAAAACAAACCACTTATTTGCTAAAAAAGCTGGGGGGCGTCTATTGATATAATTAGGTATTCGACACTCTTCATCCATTCTGAGCATAATTTTCGGTTAAATGCTTGCATATCCCATGTTAGTTTTCAATAGAACATGTTGAACTTGTGAGATATATGTATCCATCTTAGGGGAAATTTTATGTATCTTAACATTTGTTGAGCAAAACTAGTTTGTTCACTACAGTCATGATTTATTTTGCGTCCACTCCATTTCTTAGGAATTTTTATTTTGTGAATTTTCTTTCAAGATGTCAAGCTTCTTGTAACTATTCTTGAGATGGCACAACTGAATAAAACTCGGCATCCGGTTTTATGAATGCTACTGATGTGGGGAAATCTTCAAACCTTAGATCTTCTGTAGTCCATGAAGCTGTTGTTTCTATCAACAACTTGCCTATTTGTGTTTATTTGCCTAGTAATGGAATCAATGATTTGGAGCCTTGTACTACTTTACCCTCTTCATACATACCTTTCTCAGGCAACAAACCCATGAATGTTTCATCAGCAGATAAAACATTTTCTCCCTTAGATCAAGGTGGACCAGGGAGAAAGAGGCAGCAAATGGAAAATTCAACAGCTTCTACAAATTTGTCTAGGC
The DNA here is from genome assembly GCF_022965805.1 of Primulina eburnea. NCBI lineage: Eukaryota > Viridiplantae > Streptophyta > Magnoliopsida > Lamiales > Gesneriaceae > Primulina > Primulina eburnea. The sequence goes on along the minus strand of NC_133104.1, from coordinate 39,399,199 downwards.
CAGAGTTACATGCTTGTCTAGAATCGCTTCCAGTTAGAATAAAGAGGGAAGCAGGCACTCCTGTACAAATGCTGAAAAAACCAAGAATTGATGTTAACCGAGAGAACATCCCACATCAGCAAACAGTTCAGGAATTATTGTTTTGCAACCCACAACTTGAAGAAATGATGGATCAGCAAAGGGAACAAAATCAGCAGCATCGACTAATTTTGCCTTCAGTTCAACATCGTAGGGGGGTTCAAATGCAGGTTCTGGAACAGCAGATGAGAAATATGCAGCAAGACCTGGGTAATAAAGTTTCTTTTGGAACTTTAATTGACAGCAGTCTTTGTTCTCGACGACTAATGCAGTATCTGTATCATCTACGGAATCGACCACGTGTTAGTTACTCTTTTCTTGGCTTGAAATGCATGTTTGTCTTACATATGACATTTTTGCTTTATATTAATTTCATGGGCTTCTCTTTCTATTTCAATCTTTAACAAATTCCATGATTTTATAGATCCAGTACAGAAAGATCCAACACATTTTCTTTCGTCTCCCATATTCTTTTCTCTCCCCTCGCAGGACAACAATATAGTTTATTGGAAGAAATTTGTATCAGAGTATTATGCCCCGGACTCATGTAAAAGATGGTGTTTCTCTACATATAGTGATGATAAGAGACATGCTGCGGGAGTTTTCTACCCAAAACCTATGGTGAGTGTTGGATCTGATTTTTGCATATTCGAGAGCGGTCACTGGACCAAAATCAGATCATCTCTTTTTTTTTTTGGCTATTTAGATCATCTTATTTTTAATGAGTTCATTTCAGTTATTTATTTTTTCAGGAGCATTGGTGTTGTGACATATGCAATTCGAGATCAGGAAAGGGACTTGGTATTCCCTACTTCTGTTTTCTGTCTTCCTGAATTTACTTTCTCAAATATTTCTTGTTTTTATACATGTTTTGCGTTGTGAATTATGGATCCAATGATGAGTTTTGTCCCCTTGTTTGGTTATTTGGTCTTATTGTACATCGCGTTTAACAATTTTATCTGCACATTTCTTTCATGATTTTACAGAGGCGGTTTTTGAGGCATTGCCTAGACTATTTAAAACAAAATTTGATAGTGGTGTACTTGATGAGATTCTGTTCCTGGATTTACCTCGGGCATATTTTAAAGTTCCCTCTGGATTACTGGTGCTGGAGTATAGGAAAGCCACTCAAGAGAGCATTTATGAAAATTTTCGTGTTGTTCACGAGGGTAAGCTGCAAATAATTTTCAGATGGGACTTGAAGGTACTATTTTTCATTCTTTAAAGCTTCTTTATTTTTTCATATCATTAATTTTGTTTATTTAACTGGATAAAAACTCCCCATTTTAGTTTTATTCATTAATATAGTTTGATTTTCAAATTTTGCTAGATATTGTCCTGGGAATTTTGTGTACAAAATCACGAGGAATACCTGCTTCGTAGTTTGGTTGCTCCTCAGGTATTAAATTTTATTTTTTGAGCTTGTAATTGCAATTTTGATATATATATATTTTTTTACATGGTAAATGATTTGATATATGAGTTAATCTAGTGCCTTTGACATAGTAAATTCTCACTATTCATGAAATAAACACTCATTCTTCTCTAATCTGAGGATTAGCTCTGCAGTACTCTACCCGGTCACAATCTATTAAGCATCTAACACCAATAAAATTGTTTAGTTACTCTGTTTTGTAGTCAAATGATCTTTCATTTATTAGATTCGAGTATTTATATTCTTGAGTGATGTCATAAATATGAGAATGTCCAAAGGGTGCTCATTTTTCTCTGTCAAGTTTTCAGAAAAATCCAAGAATTTCAATATTATTAGTGTGAGTGAAGCCAGCTGATGTTCCAATACGAATGAATTGATGGTCTTAGTCCGTTCTTCAATTAAGTAAATAAAATATTTTTCCTCACAGGTTGATCAATTGGCTTGTTCAGCGGAGAAATATCAAAATGACATTCAGAATGGGGTATCTATGAGTGTCTCTTCCGAGGATTTCCATGCAAATTGTGATAGGTAAGTGACTAGACCCACCCTTTTTCCTTTTTCCCAAGTTGTTTGACCGCAGCATTTTGACACCCGTCGAGGCTAGGCTTTTATCCAACTTTCATCTGCACTGTATGAATAAGTGGATAATATTTTTTTTATGAAGCTGAAAATTGACTACCTACAAATGATATTGAGAGCACTAGAGACGGAATTAATGCCTTCTAGTTATCTCTATCTGGTATAGGTTTGTTGTGGCGGGGCATCAACTTGCGAGAAGTATGGATTTATCAGTGGTGAATTGCTTGGGATACCCCAAAACATTTACTAGGCTCTTACAGGTAAAATCTTCCAGGGAATTGGACACTTTGACGCTATTGTATGAAATTTTCATGTTCTATGGCTGAAAGTTCCAATTTATACACTGCAGATTGCTGAAGTTCTCAATTCCATGAAAGACCTCATGGCATTCAGCACCGAAAGAAAAATGGGACCAATTGGTATGTAATAAAAAACTCTTAGAAAAATGACATTGGTATTCATCTTCTTTTAAAGTTCCACGACTTTTTGAAATGTTAGGCTTTCCGTGCTAGTTTCTTTGCTTTTAGTCTTGACGATTGTATCAAGGTAGCTATACTTTGACATACAGATTCTCTTTTTTGCAAGTATATTTGCTTGATAATGCAGTCAGCTTGTTTTTTCCCCATGAGCCTCTGATAGTTGAAACATTCTTAATCTTGAATCATATAACTTCCTTTTGTAGAGAGTTTGAACACTTACGTTCAAAGCTGCAAAACAATGGATCAGTTGGAGAAACAAGGAATGAAACTGTTTTCAGGTCCTCAGAATCAACCAATTGGTCATGAACATCATGCGAATGAATATGGTTGTAGAGTGACATACAATGAATTAGTATCTGGCCCGGAAAAGTCGACTTTGGATTTGGCTGATTGTAACCATCGGTTATTCAGGAGAAATGCTTCTATCGCCTCCATGAGAAGGAAAGGGGTGGATTCCTACTTTGCTGATCCTTCCATTAGGTCCACATGTTATGATTCTCTACCTCTCATCCCTAGGCTACATACTGATCTACCTTCATGTAACTTGCCAAGATCACCTTCTGGACTTGGTAAAAACTATCATCAACATTTGATCGACAAAATGCTTCAGGAAATGGTAGCTTCCAACAAGGGAAGGAGCTTGCAATATGCAAATGAAAAGATAAATAACGAAACTGCCCCTTCATGGCCTTCAGATAAAAGCGCAAAAAACAACAGGCTTCATTCTACTGAAAGATCTAATGCGGAATCAGATCAGACGAATTTGGCTAATGCATCAAGAAAGACTATTCCTCGTGGCAGTACTGCAGACTTTTAGTGGTGGCACCAATGTCAAAACAGAACCACGCTCCCCAGTTTGACTTCTTTGAGCTTTCATAATTTTTGTAGATTTAATGTGGTTATTTTCATAGATGTTTTGCGACAGTTAGGAGCATATATCTGGCAGGGAAAACAGGTGAAAAATGTAAGTAATAGCTCTTTCTCGAGTAGGTCAAGAAACGGGATCCATCAGGTTTCTCAAAGTATGGACTTTTAATTAAATTTATCTTGTGGTGCATCATCTCCTTAGTATGAAAGTATCTCGTTATTCATTTAATTACCCTTTTTTTTCCTCCTGGTAATTTGGTAAAATAATCTAGATAAATATCCATATAACTTGATGGACGCTTAATTTTGCTCTAGATCTGAAGCAATACACAGACTCTAAGCCACCCATTGGTGTGATAAGTTATAACTAATATAGTGAGAGTAGCGTATTTTGATGTAAAATTCATGTAGATTAGTTTATTTTATAATGTAAATTAAATTTAATTCTATGTTTGACTATGTGTTACGGATTGAATTGAATTTCTTTGTATAGCTAGAATTCGACAATTTTTAACAAACCAAACATGAACCTAAGCGATCAACTTGCTTTTTCAGAATGATATATAACTAATTGGGTAATTGAAAGGAAATTTAAAAAAAAAACTGAAGCCCTCCAAATGTTTTTGAAAAGAAATATTAACCATTCTAAGTTTTTTTACGAAAAAACTTTTTTACTGTATATGTTGTGTTAAAATATGTTGATTACTTTATATATATATATATATATATATATATATATATAAATTGAAATAATATATGATTATTTTAACGTCGAAAACATATATTATATTGTATTAGAATATATTACAATGATAAATTGGTTTTGAAAATGATGAAGCTGAATTTAGCCCATATTTTTCCTATTATCTTCACAGTTTTCAAGCATATAAAAACATTCGTTTCAAATACTTCCACTAGGCATACTCCATGACTTATTCTTGGAAACACTGCTCGCATAGGAACTACACCTCATTGTCGCTTAGTGTCAAAGATGACAAGAATGAACTGAAGCTCCCTATCATAAGTATACCAGAATAGAACAGAAATCGTACGTGTGAATGAGAAATAGTAAAAAAGACTTTTCATCTCAACACCTATTCAATGCCGCAACCCCCCGTGGCCGCCGCAGAAATTTTCAAAACAATAGGTAGAATCTTTTCTGGTAGACATACTCATTCCTCAATCTATCTATCTCAGTTCCTAGATGGGACTCAAAAGAACATCGTTTGCATGGACTGAAGAAGAATACAGCTATAACTGGAAGTACTTGCGCACACGCTGTGCAAACCCCCTAGCTGTTTCCAGTAGAGAACTCCGTTTGGGGTGCAAATTCTATTTCTATTCTATCCAAATGCATTTGATTTAAATGAATATCCCGTTGTATTAAAATAATGAAACACAAATTTATTAGGAGAACAAAACTCACTTCATTACAAAGCATGCATGTCTTTCAAAGTATATGACTCAATTAGATAATCCCGACTACAAAGAATATGCAAGACGATTAAAAAAAAACTCTAGGTTACATTAAGAATCAAAGAAAGAAAACCAAACAACCCAAAAAAAAAAACCTGAAGTTGAAGTCTATAGTAGCCTGTCTTTCCCTATCTCAATAACCTTGTCTAGAAAAAAGAATGAAAGAATAACAAGATTTCTCTACCTACAAAGAATGGACTGCAGTTCCCTATCATACTATACCAGAGTAGAACAGAAATCGTATGTGTGAATTAGAAATAATAAAAAGACTTTCATTTCAACTTGGCTGAGGAAACGATGTAGAGCTTCCCACCAAGTCTGCTGCTGCTGTCCATGCTGAGACTGAGTAAAGAGGTTGATCCAACCAACTCAGAGTCAGACATGAGGCGGCCCCATCTCGACCATTCTTCTCGACTCTATAACTCTTGTTCGAATACATCTTTAACAGCATTTGGCTCTGAAGTAGTTCCCTCTCACTCATTCCCATGCACCGGAAACCCCCATGCTCCATCAACTGTTGCCACTTACCAAACGTCTCGTGCCTTTCAAATCTGTCTCGTCCTTCACAAGCCACAATATTCTTGATTTCAGACCCAAACATTTCCTCTATCTTGATTCTCATTGGACTGTCTAGTGGAAGGCTCGAATCAATCGAGTCAAAAATGGCAGAATAGTATTTCATTGAATTGGATAGTCTTGAATCCAAGTTGAGTTCATTATGTGCTGCTTCTTGCTCTGCCATTATAATCAATTCAGCTTTTGTGCTCCTGATCAAATCCAAGAAGTCCCGCAGTGTTCCTCCAGTACTATCATATAGCAACTTATGGACCTGAAATACACAATTTATTGCCACGCTCTCTTTCTCCTTAACATGAAGCATCCATAACCGCACGTCTTCCAACCTATCAACTACTGGATGGAATTCAAAAGCCAGATCCAGTGCTGCAGCAAATCCAGCAAGTCTATCACCTGTTTCAATCAGGTCTTGTTTCGACTCACCAATACCAGTGATTCTGATGTGGCTAGGCGGATTAGCCCTTGTAGCCAAACTGTGAATCAAACCAGGCCACTGCAGCCCTTGCTTTATATCGAAATCTATTATGTGAACCCTGTCCTTCCCTTCAAAAGTTTTCAACAGAATCTCATTGGACGTGAAATGAATGAACTTTGGAATTGGGCACACATGGTTCAAAAGCCTCAATGCGGTGCCGCCACCACTATCATCATCAGCACGATCAAACTCTCGAAGGAATGTTGCAATGTGGAAGGTTTGTGGCCACAGCCTTGCAACACGCAAAGCTAGAGCCTCGGTAAAATATGCCACGAGGCGGTGTATAGGGGAGCCGCCTATTGGAGAAGCAAGCTCCCCTAGTCTGGCAAGACAATGGTTAATCGCAGCAATATTCTTTGAGCCTATTTGTTCAACACAAGCTATTAGTAAGCTCACAAGTTCGATACATTCACGCTCCTGGTGACTATTTTTCCCATTATTCCTCGAAACGATAACCTCAGCACTTTCACTTGGATTAGGTGGAGTCGAGCCATTGCCAATTTCACTCTCCAGCGGATTATCACTCAGCCTGAGAACTAAACCATGACTGTCAGATGAGGTACTTGATGATCCTGAGGCTTCCTTCTCAGGACCACATCTTGCTTCGACATTCTTGTCCCCTAGGTCCGTAATCACAACAGAATCAAACCAAGGAATATTTGACAAAGGTGGCAATGGTGGCACTGATATGTCACTAGGCATGAAACACATCTGTTCTTCCTCTCGTGAGCTTGATACAGGAAAAGTCACTTGAGGTGTATCGAGGGCTGCGTTCAGAGGAATGGACAGTGGAACGTTGAAACCTGGCTGAAACCAAAAACTTTCACCACCCAATTGCCTTAAGCTCAAGTTTCCTTCTTCTTCTGGCATACCATCCGACTCTCCGTTACCCCTTTTTCTCTTCATTGGACTAATAAAAATATCCTCATCGTACGATATTTCTTCCGCATACCTCTTTTTCTTTTTCAGAACCTTACCTTTCTCCCAAAACTCAACTTTCTTCTCCCTCCTGCCCTCTGTGGTTGCGGCAGGAGGAAGCTTGATACACTGCCTCAGCGAACAACCTGTAGTCTTGGCTTCAATTGGTACCTCGATTGAAAGACCAACAGGTCTAATGGGTTGGGATCGAGTGGCTTCTTTTCGCACATAAGTACAAGGCAAATCCAATCTTTGGGTGCTCATTGCAGGAAAATGGCAAGCTTGAAACTGTGCAGATGCTTCACTTCTCAATCTATGCCTTGGAGACAACAATGTAGATGAACACCCAGCCAACATGCTTCAGACGTTTACCTATTTTTTCTCCTTTCCTTCAACAAAAATACAGCTCTCCCACCCACTTCTACTCTCGCTCGCTCTCTGTGTGCGCGCCTTACTTATATTTATACACTGTTCAAACTATGCACTTTTATAGTAGAATTGATAAAGGTCGCGAGCAAATAATTTTATGAGGAGAAATCAAGAGACATAGACCAATGTTTTCTATTGTTAGTGTGTGAGTTCCAAGAATGAAAAGACCAAGAAACAAAATTGGAATCCGATGTCAAAATCAATGAAATATCACAACCAAAAATAACCAATCCCTCTGGTGTATATGCTTTTCTGTGTCCTATATGAAGAATCAATCCGACCACTTATATGCAGCGAAGAATACAAAGAATCGTTAAATACACTAGAAATTACAGAACAAAGAATCAAAGAATTAATCAAACATTAACAAAATCAAGGAACACCTACCTAAAACAAATCATCGGACTCCGTAACTTTCTAAGTGAAATCATTTGGAAGAAATCTGATATGTCATCACACTACGGAATAATATTCTGCAGATGCACCTATGTTCACGATAGTAGCACAAAAACATGGGGCGTGATTGATCAAAACCAACATACATTAACTCCAACATATCCATGCTATTCACTCAATTCAAAAACAAATCCCACCCGTAAACCCAGGTCAAGACCTCATTAAACAAGCAAGAAAATAAACAAAATAATCATTATCTGTCTTAAATCTCCGTCACTTAGTCACCTATCAAGAACCCCACGACCCAAAAACCCAAAAAACAGTAAGAAGCTGAGTTTTTATATATTAAATAAACAACTCCTTGTTGTAGCCTTGTTTCATCGTATATAATCTGATTCTACCGAGGGAAAATGATGGCTCGGCAAAAAGAGAATATAGGTCTACATTCGAGATCCGTGAGCGTCGGGTTAAAATCGGAGGGTGGAGAATGGAGGAGTATATGACCGTTGTTGGATCTTGTCGGTGAAATGTGACCGTTTAGTCGTACGACAAAATTATGGTTTAGTAATCAGACACGTGGTATGCACGTGCCTGACCTCTAATTATGCCTTTTATTTTTCACTTTCACCTGGATATTCGACCGTTAGTTCTTTTGAAATTTACCTCTCACATTGCCTCCTTTACTTTCACTGCAGGTTACTTACTACTGTCTATATCTGTTCACTGTAATATAAAAAAGTTGAGATTATTGGTCTTAAAATATTTATAGGACATGTATCATATAAATGTTTGATATGACTATCATATTTTTTTCATAAAAAATTTAAGGGTTTTAAAATCGTGTTGGCCTCGACAACGAACAAGTGTCAATAGACAATTCGGATTTCGGATACAATACTAATACTCAAATAATTTCTTGAAGCTTGGATTAAAATCTCAACAAAAAATCAATTGTTAGCTTGAGTCATCTCCCTGGTTTTTTTTCTAATACAAAATTATCGTCTTCATTTTTTTCATCTACTAAATCGTGATTTCTATGTTTCGAAATCTATGGGATATGTTGAGATATGATGATTCGTGTGAATGTTCTGACTTTTACTAAACTGAAATTTTGCATTCACGTCTTCTATATTTAATTTATTTGACATTTATTATAAGGAAAAAAGTAGACTCCATTTTATTGAAAAAATGTTGTTTATGATATTAGATTACATTGTGATTAAATAATTTGTCCTAGTTATCATCTTATTTGTATATTTGACATTTCTTGTTATATTTACAAGTAGATAGATGTATAATGTCTCAAAATCCCCTACTATATCCACTATTTGCTAATCTTTATACCTTATAAATTGTATTATATTTAAAGAAATTTTTTATTTTCAAAAGATGGCATTAATTGTTCCACACGATTTATATGCCACAGAAAATTATAATGGGAGCCAAATAATTCCAATATTAAAATAATTACTTGATCACTCCACATTGTTGGTTCCTACTTTCAAAATTATCTTTTTTTAAAAAGAAAAAGAAAAAAGTAACTCTTCGAAATTGAATTTCGGGTAATAGAAAGAAATAGGCATGAACTTGAAACATTTGTAAGAATGAACTACATGAAGAAAATAATTTTGGGACACCATTTAGAAGATAATTTGTAGGTTCATCATGCCATGAGACAAAAGCAAGCTATATTATGATGTATTAAGATAGCGAATATGAATGGTCGTGGTGTTACGTCAGAATTTTCTAATAACACCTCGTTGTTTTTTGTTTTATATCAACAATCCGATGAAGAAAAAAACTAAAATCACAAAAAATTAAAAGTCTAAATTAGAGGAGACTAAGTTGGCAAAAATGTTTGTTAAAAATGGTTATTTCTCACCACTCCTATAATCTTATGATATTTTCAACCTTAGATCATATTTTAACTCATATTTCTTTTTCGCTCATTTCAATCGTACTTATAATTCATTTGATAACTTTTTTAGTCGATGAAATCCGCGAGTTTTAAGAAAGTTGTAATTTTTCACCTTGGATAACACTGGCCTAAAAGAGGTTTGAGCTCAAAGATTTAACTCCTAGATGAAACAATCAACACGAACAAGAAGTATGGTAAATATATTTATCCATCTGTAACCCAAATATAAAAATTCATGAGTGTTTTAACATTTGAATAAATGTGAAAAATGTTTTATTTTATATTTAAATATAAGTAGAAGAAGAAATCCAAAAGACAAACCATGCTTCTAAAAAAACATTTTTTAAAACAATTTTTATAATTAAATAATATATTTTTGATTTTTTTTAAAAAAGAATTTTTTGTCTATTGATTTTTCTAACCAAACACACTCTTAATTTCTTGAAAGATATTTTGGAGTTTGAGGCGTGTTAATTTTTTTCCAGTGTTATTAGTAATTAAATATTTTTATAAATATTCATTTAAAAAAAATACTTTTATAAATATAATTGCAAGACATTGTAAAAATTAAAACATGAGCACTTTACAATCTGGACAACATGAATTCAAAAATAAAGCACGGAGCTTAAAGAGATGTAGATTAAGTGAGAGTTTGATCAATGAAGAGGAGTTCAATCTCTTTATCAACATATCATTGGAAATCTTGCCACACACAAGACTTGTAATTTATCAACTTCTCACCAAAATATAACGGCTGCGGATTGTCACATCGTTAAAAAATTAAAGAGGAAAAATATTCAGAGATGAGGAAAATAGAGGTTGGATTATCTAGATAATTGGCTTATCATTTCTCATTTATTGTTATTTTTAAAATATTATTAAAATTAAAAATTATTGTCGAGTGTAACAAAAAATAAATTTGAAATTCACACAACATAGAAATAAAATGAATTTAAAATTATATATTACACTTTTTTATTATCGAGCATCTGTTTACTTGTATTTTTAATTTTCTTGCAAGAACATACACCATTCGCGCACAGCCACAAATTGTGGCTTTAATCTTGTAACGTCATTTTTTTATTTATTTCCAAGAAAATTTACCTTTTTATTTATTTTTTCACAATTCCATCAGTCAGAATCCAAAAGAGGAATACAAGTGATGTGTGCCTCGAGAGCCTTTTATCTTTAGGCCATTTTTTGGACTTTCGTTTATGTTCGAGGGGTCGAAGAAGCCATTGGCGCAGCTTTCATGGCTTCAGTTGTTAAAACTTTTGGGATATCTAATCATTTCACTTTGAATTTAGGGAAACCATTTTGTACTAGATTTCAAGTACAGTGTGTAGGTAGCCGCGATTCATCTGTTGTATCTTATGATTCTGTTAAAGTAAATGGGGTGCCTTCTGCAGTGGAGAAGGGAAATAAAATGGATTCGGTTGATTTTGAGAACGAGAACGGAAGTTCAACTGTTGGGAAGCTAAAAAATGAGAATGATTTTGAAGAGGAAAAGCTAGAGGCTTTGTGGGATGATGGATATGGAACTCAAACCGTGAAGGATTATCTTGATCATGCAAAAGAAATAATTAGGCCTGATGGTGGCCCACCTCGGTGGTTTACTCCAATTTCTTGCGGCCCTCATTTAAGAAATTCACCTGTACTTCTGTTCTTACCCGGTAAACAATTGATGCTTAGTCCCACAACCAAGAAAGGCCATGGCAGGGTGAATCCAGCCGTGGACATATGCATTTTTAGATATATTTTCGAAATATTCAAGTTTCCCTTCCCAAAGGATATTCAATTATCCACATCATCCAGAAATCCTGGATCCCCAATGCCTGTAGGGGGTGATGCTACAGGTTCTGGGGGTGATTACCCCGTTCAGATGTTCCTTGGCCCGCCAAATATTTATCATCTCTTAATTTAGTTTGATTAATGAGTTCCTGTATGATGATTGCTACTTGCTAGTGATGATTGCTAGTGCTTTAATCGGAAAGGTGTATGCTTATAGTTTGCTTGCTGATGCAGGAATGGATGGACTTGGACTCGGTCTCACCCTGCATCATAAGTCTCTTGGAAAGTAAGTCATCAATAGAGTTGATATGAACACGAACTATGTTATACTTGTCTTTCGTGCGCGTGTGGTACTGTCCATGAATTGTAGAAAAGTTAATAGTTTTGCTGTATGTATTAAGATATGAAATAAACGCCTCAATTCTCTCGATTCTTTGAACCAAACAGTACGTACACGTTCTTGTGCAGAAATCAAATCGATTAATCAGAAGGCTTTAGTTGATCTGCACGGATTAAGATTCTGTTTATGTTCCTAAACTGTATGATGATGCTCACCTGTCTGACAATCTTGCTACTTAATTTTCTGTATTGTGTTTCATGGTCAATTAGGATGTGACGTTTTTCTTGGTCCCAGGGTATTTGATGTTCGTTGCATGCATATCCCAGTTCATGACCGTACGCCATTTGTAGGTCGTAACTTCTTATTGCTTTACTTTTACTGTGTGGTATTTACATGTGTTTCAATGACATTGAGAATTCATGCTTATTTCTAAAGCATAGATTTTACGTTGCTTTATACGAATGATAGTTTTATTCTATAAATTTCCAGAGTTGGTGGAATGGGTTGGCGAAACTGTGAGGGCCGAACACAACTTATCCCCCAAAAAACCTATTTATCTAGTTGGAGATTCTTTTGGTGGGTGCTTGGCTCTCGCAGTGGCAGCACGTTATCCTAAAATGACCTCTTAGTCGTGGTAGCTAATCCAGGTAAGTTTACAACACATGCAATACAGTTGTTCTTAGTTTCTTACATGAGCTGAATGGCATTGCTGATAATTCATTTTTTCAGCAACTTCATTTGGCAGGTCACAACTGCAGCCTTTCTTTCCACTATTGGAAGCTTTACCTAAAGAACTGCATATCACAGTTCCTTATCTCCTAAGCTTTGTTATGGGTATGTACACACTGCTTTCATAGTTAGTTAGTTTGTTCGATCTCAAAAGATTATATTTGTTTAACACATGAAATCTGTGAATAGCTTTAAACATTAAGATATCCATTTTCACAAATCAGTCTCAGGCATTGAAATGAAATTAGGGGTGGCCTTTGAGCACGACTACACTAGTAATGCTCTATTCATTTGTTATCCACACATCTTTATTTTTTCTCTCCTAGTATGCTCACAAATAAGAAATAATGATGTATTTAACTTTTTTACCGTCGTTTACGGTCAGGTTCCACTCCTAGCGGTAATTTTAACAATTATTACTTATTTGAGCCTTTTCGATGCCGGTAACAAGTTTGTATCAATTTTCTTGTGCTTTTATATAATTACAAGTTCAAGGATATTTAAGGAAATGGTGCTGGGAGTTCATTTCATTTCTATTAGCTCCTAAGGTTCAAAGCTGATGCCAAAATAAAAAATAAGTAATCGTCCTGGTTTGTGATTTTAGTCAGAACCAAAATCAGCCACTGTAATGCCTGACTTGTTTTACTGTCTTTGCGTTTCTAAGTTTCTGCTGTGCTGCAACTTAACGTACAATCTTGCCTTTACATATTGGCTTTGGAGATCGTTGCTTTACCTATTCTTTTACCCATTAATTTTGGTTATACATTGTTACTGTTGTCGAGCCTTCTGAGTAACTTGTTCAGCAAATTATTTTATGTTCACTCCAGGTGATCCAGTGAAGATGGCTGCAGTAAATATTGACACGATGCTATCTCCAACACAATATTTTGAACAACTTGCTGGCAACCTTACTGTACTGCTAACGCTCCTTTCTGTAAGAACATTTTTCATTGCTTACATTTATTGTCTTTGATTTTTTCGCAGTCAAATGGGTTTTTTTATCCCTGTTACTGTTAAACGAATTTGCGACATGGACTAGTTAAAAAATAATAACCTGAAACAAAATTAATACATGTTACATATCTTTATGTGTCTTTCAATTGTTAAACAATTTTGTGGGGATGAAACTATGCATGATCAATCTTTGTGAAATAGTGATTTTTCTATTCGAATTTGAATATGCACAGGGCTTGGCGAATATCATACCTAAAGCAACTCTAATTTGGAAATTGAAGCTGCTCAAAACTGCTGCTGCTTATACCATTTCTCGTCTTCATGCCATTAGAGCTGAAGTACTTGTTATTGCTAGGTTTATTCTCTACCTATGATTCATTCAGAATATTGTGCTAAGTTGACTTTGTTGATGTATAAAGTTAAAAGGATTCAGGCAAAAGACACTCCTATCTTCGATTTACCATTTCATCACTCTGCTCTTGATGTGTGAGTCAAGCTGCAAAGCCATTATTTAAATTTGTGATTGTGATGATGCATTTGGATCTCAGTGGCAAAGATAATATGCTTCCCAGTGAAGACGAAGCTCGGAGGCTTTTGAGATCAATACAAAATTGCAAAATAAAATACTTCAAAGACAACGGGCATACCATATTATTGGTAGGTGAGAATTTCACCCCAGTTTCTTTCAGAAATGCGTGCAGTTCTGTAATATCTGAAAATACATTTGCTTTAAGAAATGTAGATAGTACATTTTCTTATGAAAAATGATTAATTTATATGCTTAGCCAATAGATGCTTTTTGATATACCCAGGACATGGATTCTGTATTAATCAATGGATCATGAGATGTTGTTCCGACTAGCAATGGCTTCCACTTTCATTATTTCATTCTTTCCATATCCCTCTCCTTTGTTCTCAGTTACTCATTCAATGAAACTCAATTCTTATATTTAAGTCCTATCTAGAAAATTTCAAGGAAAGGGTGGGCTATTGATAAAGAATCGACTCCATATAACAATGCTAGCAGATGGAAAAGCCTACTTTTATTTTCTCTAGTACTACTTATAGTAATGGAGTTTTAGTGTAGCCACAGGTAGTAGGAACTAATTTGATGTAAAGACACTCACCATGGGGGCACTAGAAAAGTTAGTATAGTTCAAGAACTTCTGAAATACCTCATAACTCTTCCTAAAATTATGGAGTTTAAAGGAAGCGTTTTCCAAATCAATACTATCTAAAATTTCAAATGAGATATAGTATCTACCTTTTTTAAGGCAGAAACTTGATGAACTGCAAGAAAGTACATCGCATGTGAAAAATTCTGTGAAGTTGAATTTGTTGATTTAAAATTTGCTAAAAAGTGCTTCATATCATCCTGTTCCTATTATTACTTGGCTGTTTTTAATCAGAATATGTTCGTAAAGTATATTTTGTTTTTTGTGCTTTGAAATCATCCCAGAGATTTAGTTTATGCAAACCACTTGTCAAAATCCTTTGATCAAATGGTTGGATTCAGCAACACTTGCTGTGATATGGTTATTTTACAACTGTATATCCACAGTGGTATTGATCCATTGCAACTTGTATTGATGCAGGAAGATGGCATTAATTTATTGACAATTATCAAAGCTACTTGCACCTACCGTCGATCAAGAAAACATGACTATGTGATGGATTTTCTGCCTCCCAGTATGTCTGAGTTTAAGCAAACAGTTGTGGAAAATAGGTAATTTGACACAGTTCCTTGCGCTTTAGAGTTTTCTTGATATTTCATTCCGTATAGTTCTTGGATATTGAAACAAATTCCCAATCAAATGACATTCGAGTTTCATACTTCATTTGTTTTTTAGATGTTTTCTAGAAGCTAATATCAAGCGTTACTCAATACAGATGGCTACGTAATTATACTGGTCCTGTAATATTATCAACCATGGAAGATGGAAAGATAGTGAGAGGACTATCTGGAGTTCCAGATGAAGGTCCAGTCTTGTTAGTTGGTTATCACATGCTTATGGGGCTAGAAGTTATACCATTAGTCGAAGAGTTTCTCCGGGAAAAAAAGATAATGGTTCGTGGGATAGCACATCCATCATTGTTTTCGCATCTTATGGAAGGTGAAAACAAGGAATTTTCTTTCACCGACCATCTTAGAATATATGGTGCACTGCCTGTAAGTCCAAGCAGCCTTTTCAAGTTGTTCTCGACAAAATCTCATGTGCTACTTTATCCTGGTGGTGCTCGTGAGTTTCTACACCGTAAGGTTTGCTATTTTTTTTCTTTTTAAACCAACTGCCTTTTTCTTTCCTTTCTTGTGAGAAACGGGATTGTAATTTGATGTATTTGGGCCTTTAATTTATACAGGGTGAAGAGTATAAATTGTTTTGGCCTGACCAGCCCGAGTTTGTTAGGATGGCTGCAAGATTTGGAGCCACAATTGTACCTTTTGGAGTAGTTGGAGAAGATGACATAGCAGAGGTAATGTTTTATTCATAAGATTAGTCAAACTTGGTTTACGATGAACTGATTCCATTATTTCTTGCCTTATACTATTCCTGCATCAAATTTTCACTTTTTGGCGTTTCGGTGATAATGGATAGAATTTGAGTGGAACGCCATATAATGGTTTTGGTGTGTTCATCTTTATCACTCGAGGCATCTCTAACCAACTACAAGTAGATGTTAATAGTTGGCTCAAAGGAAAGGAGTTGGAGTCGGCATTAAGTGGTTTGAAGTTATTAAGCATGATTTAAATGATTTCGTGACTTATTGAGGGGTTAAACTTAAATAGAGCACAGCAGAGAACATGCAGTGGAGGAGATCTGGCCCCAAAATTATTATCGATCCATTTTCTTCTACACTTCTTTGGAAACTTTTGAGTTATCCAAAGTTAATGTGCTTTTGATGATAAGCTCCATGTCTCGAAATCAAGATGCAACTCCTGATGTTTCTTGATGCCCTTACATTCTAAATTCTTCAAACTGGCAGCTAGTGTTGGACTATGATGACTTGATGAAGATCCCTTTCTTGAGTGACCGAATAAGAAGAGATAACGAAAGATACAAATCATTTAATGTGAGGTAACATACGTATACTAGATACTACTTACATATCACAATACATGCTCAAAGCTTTTTGATACACCTGACAGGGCTGGAATGAACGGTGAGGTTGCAAATCAAGATTTATATTTTCCTGTACTTCTTCCAAAAGTTCCAGGACGATTGTACTACTTGTTTGGGAAGCCTATTCATACAAAGGGAAGGAAAGACATGTTGAAGGACAAAGAAAGAGCCAGAGAAGTGTACTTGCAGATAAAATCTGAAGTTGAAGCGAACTTAACATATCTGCTAGAAAAAAGAAAGGAAGATCCTTACAGGGGTATATTCGACAGGACCATGTACCGAGCCCTGTATGCATCTATGGATCAGGTTCCATCTTTTGAGCCATGAATGGAACATTCACTATTAGTTCTTTTTTAAATATTAATTACAGTGGCACCTTGAGAGTGAGCCCAGTGATATATGGAACCTCTTATTGCCATGATCCTCGTGCTTGGAGGCCATCAAATGCAACTAAAAATTCAAGATTGTTCAGGGGATAATTTGTATATTGTAAAAAAAACTTTTATTTTCAAGAAATTACACATTAATTTTAAAGATTTTTAGTAAAGGAGGCTGGCTACTCACCCTTGCCATTCTCATTGATGTGTCTTTGATGTAGTATGAAAGTGATTTCAAAGCATCCACTTCTTAGAGCAGGTCTTACGTCGTTTACGAATCTATATCCGTTTTATCTCATGATCTATATATGCAATGAAAGTAACAATTTTGATATAAAAAATAATATTTTTCATGAGTTGGATTCAATAAATTCGTCTATCATGAGTTTTTGTACATTTTAAATATACTATGAAAATTGAACATCAGTAAGCAAATGGAAATCAAGAGAAGCAGTCTTTCACTTCACTATTCATGAATATTATTTTATTCAATTTATTTAGAAAAAATCCTTGTTTTTCTGCCGGAAATTGAATGAAAATTTAGGTATATCATTATTTCAAGAAATTAATCAGCCCAAAAGTTCGAGTTAATTTCAACTTTTCGTGGAATTTTCAAATCCCATGTTGCGGGCTTACCGTGACGACCCGCAACGATCGACGGAAGCTTCTTGAATTTGTGCTATCATCTGCCTCATTATGGAAATCCGAACTCCTGCGGGCCCCCACAACCTCCGTTTCCAGCATTAATTTTGATTATTTTGTGATTGAGTCCATTAATTCGGGTATTTACGAGTTTTTTTCCTCTAGAAATATAAAGACTTTTTTTTAAAAATAAAAAAAAAAACCCAAGACATGAATTTCTACTAGTTTCTTGCACAGTAGTACGGTACTATACTTGGAACGTGAAATTGTGTTTTAACAATTCTATGCATACAGTTTCTTAAACAGATATTTTTGGAAACTTTGGTCACCATTTCTGTTAAATAATACTGGGTTTCTTCTTTCTCGAAGATGTTATTTATAATTATTATTATTTCTAGAATTATTGAAAGATAATCCCCATGTAAAGAACCTTGCAATTTCTGGGTGGAGCTCATCTCTCGCATTCAAGTTAAAAGCTTTTTCAAGAGGGCTAAGTGTTCCTTTTCTCTTCTTTGTTGGATAATCACTTTGCAAAGAGAAATGACCACTGCACGAGGATTTTGAAGCCATGTTTGATGATGAAGGCAATTGAACTTCTTTCGGTTTAGCATTTTTCTTTTTCGATTTGCGTCATCCACAAGTTGTTGCACATGTTTTATTTGATCTATTGAAACAGCTACGCAACCAGCAATTCCAAATCCTTTGAGTTTTAATAGATGTGCTTTCATCCTCGAGTACGATCTCTTGTACACTTTAGTACATATGTTACACGACTAAGTAACATTTCATCCACCAGCTCCCTTTTCAATCTTCGTTACAAATTTCGACATATGGGAATAATCATCTACACCCTCTTGCTCTTTTTGAAAAATTTCATTGCAAATAGACTATTTGAAGTTATGACAAGCAAGAAACATAAAGTCGGTCATGGAATAAGTTGTGTCATCCAAACTGATCAAACATCATTCAAGATAAGTAATCAAAATAAAGAACCAACGTGGGCAACCGTCTTCTTCTTATAAGAATTTTAATTTAGAATTCAATATAAGAATTTTAATTTTAAAATAGGCTGGCTCTAACGTGCTGCATCAATCATCATACTAGCTACTCTGCACACGCGGTGCGTGTGTGTACAATTTTTTTTTATAATTATTTATGGACTAAAATGAAATTTGACAAATTATCGAGGTACTAAAGTGCTATTTGAATAATTGTAATAAAAAAAATGTTTTTTGAAATAAAAAAAACAAAAATATAATTTTGATATCAAATAGGGGCAAAATAGGGAAACCAAAAAACAGACCAAAGACATCAAAAACAGTTATTCTAATATGCTTAAACTTAATAAATAGTAAAAAATACAGAGAATGCGAAAACTGTAATTTATTTAGGGATTTTAAAGCACAAAGCCCAATTCCTTTTAAATTATTTTCCATGTAGTCCATAGAAATTTTAACTTTTTTCGATTAACCCCTAAAATTTTTAAATATTTGCAATTTTGCCCAACATATCCGAGTGGCCAACTCTAAAAAAGTCAACGATACGGATTTTGTCGTATCCGACACACATATACATCCGATACTTCAAAAAAAAATTAAGGTATTTGTGCTACATAGTATCAGTCCTAGATATGCTCGACGATACTTGGGTGATGCCAATCATTAATATGGATATCATGCCACAAGAAAGATGGGCAAGCCTCAAAGTTCTTAAAGAGGCATTATCAACTTCCTCCATCTTCTGGTAAGCATTTATTTCTTTGTTGAAGAAATGGTCCTTTTCGGATTTTTGTTTTGTCACGAAATTTGTAATACAATTTGTGACAAAGTTAATTTATGCGTTGCCTCCAATGCTTTCTTATAGTTCACTTATTTATGTCTAGCTTGTGTATGTGTAATTGGATTTCCAAATGACATTTGATCATAAATTGTTATGTTTCCTTGTGATTGAGTCAAATAAAATTAACTTGCATAGTTGCATTTGACATTCTTATCGTTGTCTTTGTTTCTGTTCTATGGTTTATCTTTGTTATGTTGTGATGTGATTTTAATAATGTTGGTTGTTACCTATGGAGCACAGATACTCCTAATTTTTTTTCGAAATATCGAATACAAATACGGATATGACACCTCGATATACGTGTCAGACAAAAACTAGTGTCATTGGCTTTTTGTAAGTTTGACTAGTCAGATACGTTTTGGAGACAACAAATATGCACCATGAACACGACAGGGATACGTTTTGGTTTGGCTTTCTTTTTTAAATCACTGCTCTGAAGTTGTACATCGTATATATTTACATAAATATGTATATATATATATATATATATATATATATATATATATCTATGATTTTTAATACTAAACATATATAATATTTATATATATATTTTAATAATTGTTGTATCTTGCATTATATTTTCAAATTTTGTCATATCGTCGTATCTGTATGGTATTCGATACGACACTCATACATGTATCCATGCAACATAAGTTATTACACAGTGTTGACCAACTGCTGTAATCTTGTACTCTAATCAATAACAAACCGGATCATTTTTTTATTGTATCCTTTGAACAGAAAGCCGAAGAATTGGAAACTTGGATCTCCTCTCAAGTTTTCGTTGTAAAAAATTGCTTGTTTTTGCACCCAACCTTGTTTCTATTGTTAATTTAAGGATACAGTTTTCTTAAAACAGATTCGCCTCCTCGGATATATACTCAGCGGACGTATGTTGATATTCAGGAAACTTGGCCTGTCTCGTGTACTTACCACATGGACCTGGAGCAAAGCTTCCAAATCATTCATCCTCTTAACAAGAAAATCACTAATTTCATTAATCGAAAACAGATTACGGTGAAACTTCATCAGAGGATTCCAGTTTCCATTCTCCTTTATTGGCAGATATTGCGAAGAAAAGCAGCTTCAAGTTTATGAAGGAGAAATTCCAAGAAGCAACGTGGGACATAAAGCATGTAACATGGTCAAAATAGCATTAAATTAAATTAAATTAAATATATTTTTTTTTCAAAAAAAAAAAAAAAAAACCAGCATTGGTGCCACCAGTCATCTGAGCTAAAACTGTAGATATATGCAAATGATCTTTCTCCGAAGCATCCATGGCAAGGATAAAAACTCTACCCATCATCAGTCTTCACAAGTGCTAAAACTGTAGATATGCCAATGAACTTCTCGATCACTTCCGGAAATTTTTGAAGCGATATTTTCATGTAAGATTGCTATTGTCTTTTCACCTCGAACTCTCGTAAATTTTTCATAATATGTAGTTTCTTAGGCTATTGATTAGGGCAACATGAAAACATTTTAGTTCTCAGAAAATCTCTAATATTTTTGGCACCTCTTGTACCCCATTGAGAAAAAAGCTTAGATAAAAGCATATGGTATTATATTATATTCGGTGTGCTTCATTTCAACATTTGATTTGATAATCTGAACTCTTAGTCCAGTTGATGTGAATTGGTGGTTGCAAAAGCATTTTCTTCTTCATATTTCTCTCAGGATAGATTTTCAAATTTTAAAAGAGCCCATTTTCTCCGTATTGATTGATCTAGAGATGAACTAAATATTGGATATTGTAGATTTTGCTGATTTAAATTTAGAGCAAAATGGTCAAATATCTTGTAAAGAATCGATCAGATGAAATTAAGCCATAAAAGAACGTTTGGTGGTAATGATTACATATAAGATCAGGACTGGGAATTTTAAGATGTTTAGAACTATATAGTTCGACCTATATCCCAGAATATCTTTGGCTGAAACAGGTGTTAACTAGCATCTAAGGGTATCCGAAACATGTCAACCCCAAGTGGATTTACACTTCCTTTTTTTTTATTTCAAAGGTTTACAGCCTATATGAGTCAAAGTATCATTGATCCTTAACAAAGACGAAAAAATAAATCGAGAGATGTTCATGATATGAGTTCGTTGATGACACAGTAAGACCCAGTGGTCTATTTTTATTTCTCCCGATTATTTACAAAATTCAAATAAGGGACCTGTTACATTTTTTTCCCTACAACTATGGTTGGGTTTTTCTTGGAAATTCTGAGTCATAGTGTAAGGCTACGTTTGGTTTGAAGGATAGGATAAACTAATGATTAGTATGTAAATGATAAAGAAAAATGATTGTGGTAGGATTGTAATATATGGTGTAAAATAATATTATGTTGGGTAAGATTTTTAAGTGTAGGATAATTTGAATTTTTTGATGAGAAGACGAATTGCCCCTGCCGGGAAATTAGCGACGGATCTTAAAAACCGTCGCTTTTAGCGACGGTGTTTAAGAAACCGTCGCCGATCTCAAATTTAGCGACGGTTTATAAAAACATCCGTCGCTATTTGCGACGGATTTTTAAGAACCGTCGCTAAATGCCGGCGGTCCATAGCCTGTCGGCCGGTGCTCGGCCGCGGTTGGCGTCCTCGGCGGGCGGCGGTCGCGCTGCGGGTCGTATAGGCGGCGGTCGTGGCGGGAAGTGTTAGTAAGTTTGGATTTGGCGGGAAGTGGTGGTGAGTTTGAATTTAAGGAGAAGGGTAAATTGGAAGAATAGGAGGTATTAAGGTTGGGATAAATAATCCTGTGGGTGAGGAGATATTTATTGTAACCTACCTAAAACCCATCATGACCTATGAGGGATAAGGTAGGTTGATTTAACACTGAACCAAAGCGCTTGATTGGTCCGGATAAAATTATCATCCTACTCTATACATCAAACCAAACATTGCCTAAAGGAATCAAATTCCAAGTCATTCCATTGTTGAAGTTCTAAACCTTCTTTTTTAACCAAGCCCATCATTCTTCTTTTTAAGCAAGCCCAACAATTGAAATGGCCCATCTCTCAAAATATCACAATCTGAACACACGTGTCTCACTTTTCACCATCAGTACCCAATAATTTATTTATCCACACTAAAATTAGATTTTCATACCGTAAAATCCCAAGAACAGGGCATTGCTATGGAGGGTCGTGATTTGCTATAGTCCCTGAATTCTGAGGCTCTGATTTGATCTGTGGTCCACAACACCGCGTCTCATCCTCCTCGTTCCTCTTCAGTCTCTTGGCCGCTAACGAAACCCCAAAAATTCTGGGGAAAGTCGCATCCTTGTCATCTACCGCCTTCTCTCCGCCATCACTCACGGCGGCGGCGCCTTCATCCGCCTCCATTGCATCCATTCCTCTCCCCTCCGGAAAACCCATCTCGTCTTGATTTGTTGCATAACTTGACATTAAACTACAAACTTTACTAAATAAACCCTTCAATCGACTGAGCTCTTGGCTTAAATGCGAATTCTCTTTTCTTAACTTTTCATTTTCTTCGAATATGTCTGAAGTTGACGTGCAAGCTAGCAGCATCGCTGTCGGAGCGGCGGTATTGACCCCCGGAGACGAGTTGGAGGAGAAAACCTGCTCCTCTGCCGAATTTGTGGGTGAGACTTGGATAAAAGCTACCGGGGATGCTGCGACGGTTACTGTACGTGCATTTACTGCTACCACCGTCGTCGGCATCGGTGATGTCGCCACGGCAGTCGATATTCTCCGGCGCTGAATGTCTCTAAGCAATGCTTTTTCACCTCTTTTGAAGCAATCATTTGCAAATTCCCATCTATCGGGAACAAGTTTTCTGAACCCCTGCAAATTCAAACAAAAAATAGCAATTGAAATCAGAAAAAAAAAAAAAAAAAAGGGAAAAAAATGGCAGAAATCAAAATATCGATTTTATTTAAATAGCTTTTATTGAATCTCGATAAAACAATACATGAATAGCATGTTTCTGCATGGATAAGCATTGCTTATTACATAGGGGGAAAACAAAAATAGTTCAAACAGTTCCATGGGTGAATGAATTTTGCCCATAAACTGAAAATAAAAGAGCACAGCTTTATTTTTTTCTTTTCCTTTTACGAATGAATTCAAAATTTTAATTAAACAAGAAACAATTACTCCAGAAGCAAAAAGAATGGGATTTAAGCAATCGAAAAACAACTTCACTCCGGTAATTTTATTGAAGAAAACTTACGTAGGTGTTGAGCTGACGAACAAAGCTAGAGAAATTGTTGTGTTTGAAACATTTAGGCAGCAAATCTCTGGCAAATTCAGCTGGACGCCACACAATAAACGCCGTTCCATCTTCATTCCAAGAGATCAAATCATCGGTGTATGGATCGTCCACCAACTGGTATGTTTTCGTCAAAAACGGCGTCGGAACGGACCTCTGCGACTCTCCTCCGCCGCTGCCTCCTGCCGTAGACTCCCCACTCATTGCGCATTCAAGTTCGATATCCTCCGAGCGTCGAATATTCAGAAAACCTAAGGGAAACAAATTTTCAAATCCACACGGAACTACAGCAAATTTTTTCACATTCAACAACGTTAATCAGCCAGCTAAATATCAGATCCAAGCAAAATAAAAAAAATAGAAAACAACGAAAACTCAGCAAAAGCTTAGAAAAATATATATTGTGATTTATTTACGAATAAACACGTAAAGCCTGATAAATTCAAGATCTCTATAGATCCAAAAAAAAATGAGACATTTTCCCCATAATTAATATCTTCAAAATCATAGATCATATAAACAAAAGCATCTAATATCTCGATTATAGCATCAAATTATTCTATCCAAAAATAAAAGAACAAATATGCAGAAACAATAACAATAGTAATTCACAGGACCTGGAAAAAGATTTGAAAAAAACCTCCAAACTTTTGCAGCTTCAAATCCAGAACACTTTTCAGATACGCAGACTACAAATTAACAACAAAGAGAGAATCACACCGGAGGTGGTTCTTTTATCTTCTTTCTAGAAGGTTCCTGGCAGAGAAAGGCGAGGATATTATTTGGGACATATATAAAATTAATAATTAAAAAAAATTATCGGATGCTTCGAGAAAGTGGAAGCCACCATGGGGCCCCACAGGATTAAACTCTCTAAATATCTCATTTTCCAGAAGTTTCTTCTCTCCTCTCTCTAGAGAAGTGATCCAGTGGATCCGACTGCAAATCTCGCAGCTGCAACCTATGCTGGAAATGGCATGGGACAGCTGGACTGAAGCAATTTAAGTCTAAATTTGACCTTTTGTACAGTACGTTAAGAAGGCGGAGTGTGGGTGTAGGAACAGCGGATTCTGCCCGAGTAAATGGAATTTAAATGGTACGTGTCCGCTTACGTGCACAGATAAGGATGATGACCATTTTATGGAATTTGTAATAATAATAATAACAATGAGTGAGTAGGTTCGATTTTATTGGGATTGATATAATTTATAATTATTTAAAAAATATATAAATTGAATTAGATAAAAAAATCCTTTCATAAAATTTATAATAAAGTGATGAGTATATCTGTGTGATACAGTCTCATGAATCTTTATCTGTGAGACGAGTCATCAACCAAAGGCGAAGCTATGTAATCTTCTACCCGGGCTAAAAATCTTTATCTGTGAGACGAGTCATCAACCAAAGGCGAAGCTATGTAATCTTGTACCCGGGCTTTAGCCCGGGTGGCCCAAATTTTTTGAAAAAAATTATAGATAAATTTTTTATAATTTTAGAATAATATGATATTAGCCCGGGTATTTTAATTTAAAATATTAAAAAATTCTAAAGTTTAAAATTCTAGCCTGGGCGGAGCCATATTTCTGGCTTCGCCCCGGGGTCAACTCTACTGATATTCATAATAAAATATAATACTCTTAGCATAAAAAAATAAAATTTTTTCATGAATGACCCAAATGAAAGATATGTCTCATAAAATATTATCTGTGAGATAATCTCACACAAATTTTTGTCTGAAGTGATATAAAAATTTCTTTTAAACATTAATTAATATTAGCGACAAAGCACGTGACTCGCATGTGATGTAATACATAATTATATTGTTTTTTATACGTGTAATAAAAATTTTGATTTTAATTATTATGATATTTACTGTACAAAAAGAATGAGTCATAGGATGATAACTATTTACGTGAGTGATAAATACTCTTAATTTAAAGGACGTCACATCAACTGAATTAATGTTTATTCTATCCCAACGATCTCAAATTGTCACAACTATTTCATTTATAGAGAGATTTTAAGGGTATATTGGTAATATTAATCAGATCTTCACCAATTATTTTGAGAACAATTTCTACATGGGTCTCAATTATAATAAAACACAAAAAAATTTGTGAGACGATCTTATGAATCGGTTTTTTGAAGTAGTTTTTATATTTGAATCATTCATAAAAAACATTATTTATTATTGTAAATATAAATATGGTTGACTCGTCTCACAAATAAAGATCAATAAGAAATAAGGTACAATCATAGATATCTTGTAAAGGTTGTAAATAAGGACATACTCTCTTGAGAACATTCGTATTAGATACCGTTGAGTTCGTGGTATGAGACAAATAATATGGAGATAAGTAATATTTTTTATTGCTCTTTTGTTCACCAGTGGGTCATGAACTACACTGTAACTCACTACTTTCTGGATAAAAATATATTATCTTTAGCAGGCATGCTTAACGGACCGGTTCCGGGTCGGTTCTGGAACCGACCCGGAATCGGTCCGATAAGCCCGGAACCGGATTCGGTATGTGAGAACGGGACCCGAAACCAAGTACAATCCATTAATATGTGGGTTGAACCGGTTCAGCATTTTCTGAACCGGTTCAACCGGTTCCGGATCCGGATCCGAACCCGTTCCGGGCTGTATCCGAAACCGGACCCATACCCGGCAATCGAGTTTTTAAAAAATAAAGAAAGCCTTTGGGCCAACGGTTGCCAAAGGCTGCAAATGCAGCAGGCCAGCAGCCGTTGGCACATTTCAGTAGCCGTTCAACGGCTACTGAAATGTGCCATTTTTTTTCAATCGGGGGCCAAATTGCAATTATTATTTTTTTAACCCTCAAAATCATTTATAAATATAAGTCATTTTTTATATTCCACATATCAATTTTCTCTCAACTTCTCATTTCTCTACAATCGATATATTTCTTTGCTATCATTTCTCCAAATATATTAAATAACTGTGTTATAATTTTATCTATAATCCGTATTATTTTTATTGTTATTTATTTATTATTTCGCAATTTACTCAAATAAATTATTCGAATTTCAATTGCATCATCATCAAACCGTCGTGGTGGTGGTGGCGAATACGCTCCCGACTTTTGTGATTGGCTACATCTCCGACTTTGATGAAGTCGAACCTGGCCACGAGGATGAAAAAGCCATGGAACTCCCCAACAAAGATGTAGGGACGCCATCGTCTACTCGAGCAAGCAACACAATGTCAAATAGCACGACGAAAGCCCGTGCAAAGCGAAGCAAAGTTTGAGATCACTTTGATATTGAACAACAAGGCACGAATAACTCTTTTGTCGTTTGTAAAATTTGCAAAACGATGTATTCTTACAAAACGGGTGGTGGTTCCGGTGGTACCGGTACTTTGAAAAAATATTTAGTTAAGATACATAAACTTGACCCTGATACGCTACAACCATTCGGTAGGAACCAATACAACAACAAATTAATCCTTTTAGTGGTAAAGCTTTTACAATTACAAAAGAAATTTTTCGGAAAGCCATCGTAAAGTTTGTTATCAAATGTTGTCAATCTTTTATAATAGCTGAACAAAAAGGTTTTGTTGAATTTACTAGTACTATTCAACCTGATTTTCACAATATTTCTAGGCACACACTTAAGAAATATTGTTTTGATATTTACAAAGAATATAAAGATACACTAAAATCGCATCTTTCAAATATTTCTTGTAGAGTTCGTTTGACAACTGATATTTGGATTAATTTAAAATATGAATCATATCTTGTTGTTACATGTCATTGGATTGACAAAACTTGGACAATGCAAAAAAGAATTTTAGCGCTAGATTATTTAGAATCATCTCGCAATGCATACACTATAGCTAGATATGTTTTAAATGTTGTTAAGATTTATGACATATAAAATAAAATAATGTCGATAAAGTTAGATAATGCGAGTGCCAATACTTTTGCAATTATTTATCTTAAAGATTCACTAAAAACCAATTTTAGAAGGTAATTTGCTTCGTGTTAGATGTGTGTGTCATATTATCAATTTATGTGTTAAATGTGCATGCGATGAGCAAATGTCCACTGTAATAGAAAAATTCAAATTATGCGGGAAATTATCACGTGAAAGAAGATATGAACGTGACTGGAAAACACTAGTCGAATCAACCAAAATTAAATTTAAAAAAAAATTCCTATTGAAACTAGATGGAATTCTTTATATCACTTGCTTCATATTTTATTACGTTTTCAAGATTTAGTTACTCCATACTTATAATAATAATATTAATACAACACAATCTTTAATGCTAAGTGACGATGATTGAAAAATTTTGAGTAAATGTGTTTCTTTGTTAGAAATTTTTAAAGAAACAACCGAAAAATTTTATGTCATTAACTACCCTGCTTCAACCATGTTTCTACATTTACTTTTCAATATGTTTTATAAATTTATTGAATATCGCGATAATTCTGTTATGCGTGATTTTGTTTCAAATATGAAAAACAAATTTTTAAAATTTTGGGAAACAATCCCAATTGTGCATGATTTAGCAACATTACTTGATCCTACTCAAAATGAAGGAGGATTAGACGTGTTTTTTTTTGAATATTATGCTAAATTTCTTGGGAAGAATGTTGACGATCAAAAGAAGTCAATCATGCATTCTCTCCGAGAATTGTTTGATTTGTATACTAGTAAACAATGTGATGAAATGAGTGCGCACCCGGAGGAGATGCCGACATATAAGAGCAAAAATGGAGCACTGAACTTCTTTCAAGTTTGAAACGACAAAAGTTCAAAGGAAAATCGGTGACAACAACAAATTACAATGAGATCCAAATTTATCTAAGTCAATATGTTGAGACTACGGATAATTTCGATGTTCTTGATTGGTGGAAAATAAATTCTAAACTTTATCCAGTGTTATCTGTAATTGCAAAATATGTCCTACCCATTCAAAGTTCAAGTGTTGCTTCCGAATCAGCATTTTCAGTATGTGGAAGGATCATTGGTGACCAAAGAACTTATTTAAAGCCAGAAACACTTCCATGCTAACGTGCCTGCAAGATTGGTTTGCAGCAGAAAAAAAGAATAGGACCTCTAGCGCGATCGACGAATTCCAAAGCTCAAGTTCCGACGAAGATCCAGAATATTCAAAATATATTTTAATAAATCATGATGAATTTTAGATGTTCAATTGTAAAAATAAATGTTTAAGTTATTCTGTTAAAATTTTTTTATGTAATCACAACTATTTGCAATCAAAATACTAAATTAAAAATTTCCATTAATAGAACTAATTTTAATTATATAGTAAAATATAATAAATTAGAGTTCGGAACCCGTTTGACCCAAACAAGAACCGGTTTATTAGAAGCCGAATCGGTCTTGGTTTAGATTGGTTCCAAGTATTTGAACTTGGAACCAGAATCGGTTAGGTACCGGTTCCTAACCGGTTCTGACCGGTTCCAAACTCACCGGACGCATAACCGGGAAGAACCGGTCCGACCCGGTCCTGTGGAACCGATAAGCGTGCCTAATCTTTAGTTAATTTTGTTTGTACTTTTGTGCCGAAAAATGGAAATATTTTATGTCTTGCATACAAGCTAAAACTGTAACAATTAATGAAAATTTTGAA
Source organism: Primulina eburnea (assembly GCF_022965805.1). Lineage (NCBI taxonomy): Eukaryota > Viridiplantae > Streptophyta > Magnoliopsida > Lamiales > Gesneriaceae > Primulina > Primulina eburnea. Next base: position 39,369,914 of record NC_133104.1, on the reverse strand, counting down.
GATCACAGTACCAGATAAGTTGCTAATCCTTTTCTCGGAGGTTGGTTACCGAGATGGTTTATATTTGCTGGTGCAAAACCTTCACCTCACATAACCATGAAAGACTTGAACCTTGATATAAAGAGCTATTTTGAAGCCTTCAATTTGAGACTTTCGAGTTTTTGCATTATCTACTGGATGGAACAATATACTTAAATCGAATTCTTTCTTCGTAAGAATCCTTCCTTATGCAACAAAACACCAGTCATGTTCACAACCCAACAGCTAGCTAAACTGACTCATGCTAGATGCTAATTTTTTAACCATTCTGCAACCTTTCCTACGATCAATTGAAATGCTCTCTGGACGAGATTGGTGATGATTTTGTACTGGCTATTTGAATCTATTATTTTTGTTACGAAGTTTCTGATCACTTGACCTTTCTAAAGTTGGGATCTAATATACAGGAATCAACAAGCATTAATTTATGAGCTTACAGAAGTCAGAACTGGTGGAAAATTAAGCAGGCACAATGTCCACGTGCAGCAGGTCGGCGCGGATACTACAACAGGGTTATCTACATTTCATTTGTCCATTGGCGATCAGTTACAAGATTTGCATAGTAAACTGGTCTTGGACTATCCACGTGGTTTTTCTAGGCAACTTCACAAGTGTATTGTTGCACATTCACTATGGCAGGCTGCTTTCGATGGCAATGTTCAGGTCAATAGGTATCAAAACTTCTTTTCATTTGCTTTTGATCATAATTTGGTGCAAAAAATTATCTGGGGTAACAATTATTGGGACCTCGTATACAGGTTCTATCACTTGCTGTAAGTTCATCTTTAGCATTGATAGTTTTAGACATATTTGACTGATTTGATTTTGGTAAGAAATTATTAGAGTTGGCTCAAAAATTAGGAAGCGGCTTGGTTTGTTTGCGTTCTTATCGAATACATGAAATGGAAGAGTGAAAGATGCTTTTATGTGAAACTCCTACGTTAATCTTGTAGATTTATAGCTGGTTCAGATGCGAGTTTATCTTATGGGGCATTAAGCTTTTGTTATTTATTTTCAAGAAAGCATCGATATAAATTATTTTTTTATCCAACATTGCATGCACCAAATTAAAGTGTAATAATAATCTTGAAAAATGTAATATAGATGCAAAGTTACTTGTGTGGATGGACACTTTTTTCCCTCAGGCTATATTGCAATAATGTTTGATTGGATTCAGGTATTGTGCAACGGTGTAAGAACTTATATTAGTGTCCCATTTGATTTCCACTAAGTGAAAGGAGCTTAATAGACAAAACCACCATTATCGTAGTGTCAATAATATTGTTAGTTTCCACGTCACTAATAATAATAATATAATAGTTAGTATCGTGATTATATGTCAAATCTTTTAAACCGTACAGTAACTCAAGCATCACAGTTCGATCGTTCCTCACATTTCTTGTAATCAATGGGACAATTATTACACCCACGGTTCGATCGCTCCTTGCACTCCTTACCTTATGGGATATCATTCTCAATAATTGTACCCCTTACAATCAATGAGAATCGAACTCGTGACTTTAGCTTTGATACAAATTATAGAACCTAGTGCTTGCCGTTTTACCAAAAGTTATAGCTGGATGGTAATTGTGTAATTCAAATCTTTTAAATCGCATAGCAGCTCAAGCACAACGGTTCAATCGCTCTACCAAACAAAGACAATTATTGCATCTAACAAGTTTCTTACAACTCTTCGTTCGCCAATTTTCTTATGATCTTGTTGATTTATTCAATCTGTATTCATTTTCCCAAGCAAGAAAAAAAATCTAACAACGTCAATATAAAAGCTTGGTTCAAATTTACGAAAAATTGGGGGGAGAAAGCATATTTTTTTAATAAAATTTTAGAGATTATGTTTTAGTTAATAACTTAAGTATGATTTTCATAGGATTTTTATTTATTTTTAATTAAAATAAATATTTAAATAAGATTTTTTTTATTTTTAAAATTTATGGTGTGTTGTCCTAATTATTTTTTAGATCGAGGGTGATATTGTCATTTTGTGACTAAATTGTAATTATTCATAACTATAACGTAGTAAACAATATTTTTATTTTCAAAAATATATATATAAATAAATAAAATTGGATGAAATATTTTAGGAAAATAATGTTCTGTCATTTACTTTTTCAAAATTTTCTCCATTCTTTGAAAAGCAACAGACACTCCTATAAGTGCAACTGACAAACTTGGTAAAAAAATAATGACTAGACTTATCTTATTTTATGATAAGATTTTTTAATTCGATTTGATTTATGAAAAAATTATTTTTATGTTTAAAATATTATTTTTTATGACCGTAGATTGAATTTATCTGTCTCACGGAAATAAATACGTGATATAGACCTATATTCATATGGATTTTTTTGAATCAATTCCCTCTCTTATCATTGCAAGCTGCTCTACATGCAAGAAGACTTGTGCTAATTTATCAAAATACCATTTATTATTTATTTATTAAATGGCAATTTATCACACACATCACTCCACTTCTTTTCTATCTTCAGTGTGTTCATAAATTACTTTATTTCCTTCCAATGCAGATAGGGTGGGTAAGGTGCTTGATAAAATATCTCGCACAACAAACATATCCACAAGCATGGGGAAATTATAGGTATGCTCACCAGTCCAATTTCCAAAACCTCTGTTCTTCCATCCCATGGCCACAAATATTTCTACACCACCTTACCACCACTCTTCTGCGGCCAACCACCGTCAACCTCCTCCCTTCACCACCCCTTCTCAACTTCCCAATAAGAAAAGATTCACAGTTTTCTGCAGCTCAAGCAAGAGAGCACCTCCGCCACCTTCCGCCTTAGCCCAAGAGCAAAAGAACCAATCTTTGGCGGAGCAGCTTTTGCCCTTATCCAGCACACTTCTTTCTGATAATCCAAACCAAACCCTGCTTTTATCCAAGCCCAAATCCACTTGGGTTAACCCCACCAAGCCTAAGCCTTCCGTTCTTTCTCTCCATCGCCACAAACGCTCTGCTTATTCCTACAATCCACAGATCAAAGACTTAAGAGAATTTTCCAAGAAACTTAATGAATGTGAGGAATCTGAATTCTTGGCTGTTGTTGAGGGAATTCCAACTGCACCCAGTAGGGAAAATACGCTTTTAGTGCTGAATGGCTTGAGGCCATGGCAAAAGTCGCTTCTTTTCTTCAATTGGGTGAAATCCCAGAATTTGTTTCCCATTGAAACAATATTTTACAATGTTACTATGAAGTCTTTGAGGTTTGGCAGACAGTTTCAGCATATTGAGGATCTTGCACTTGAAATGATCGAGAAAGGAATTGAGCTTGATAACATTACCTATTCCACTATTATTACTTGTGCGAAAAGATGTAATATTTTCGACAAGGCAGTGGAATGGTTTGAGAGGATGTACAAGACGGGGCTGATGCCTGATGAAGTTACTTATTCTGCTGTTTTGGATGTGTATGCAAAATTGGGTAAGGTGGAGGAGGTGCTGAGTCTATATGAGAAAGGGAGAGCTAGTGGGTGGACGCCTGATCCCATTGCTTTTTCTGTTCTTGGTAAGATGTTTGGCGAGGCAGGGGATTATGATGGGATTCGGTATGTTTTGCAGGAAATGAAGTCTCTTGGAGTGCAACCAAATTTGGTTGTATACAACACATTGTTGCAGGCAATGGGTAAGGTTGGAAAGCCCGGCTTGGCTAGAAGCTTGTTTGAGGAAATGGTGGAATTGGGGGTCGCCCCCAATGAGAAGACGTTGACTGCATTGATAAAGATTTATGGGAGGGCTAGGTGGGCTAGAGATGCATTGGAGCTTTGGGAACTAATGAAGTTGAAAGGATGGCCAGTCGATTTCATTTTGTACAATACATTGTTGAGTATGTGTGCGGATCTTGGGTTGGTAGAAGAGGGCGAGAGACTGTTTGAGGACATGAAAGGTTCCCAGAGAAGCAAGCCGGATTGTTGGAGCTACACAGCAATGCTTAATATTTATGGAAGTGGAGGAAACGTTGATAAGGCCATGGTTTTGTTCAAGGAAATGTCCAAGGCTGGTGTGGATCTCAATGTCATGGGGTGCACCTGTTTGATCCAATGCTTGGGACGTGCAAAGAAGATCGATGATTTGGTTAAGGTGTTCAAAACCTCAGTGGACTCGGGCGTAAAGCCAGATGATAGGTTGTGTGGGTGCTTGCTATCCGTTGTGTCATACTGCGACGGGGACGATGCCGACAAGGTCCTTTCTTGTTTAGAGCTAGCCAACCCGAGATTGGTTGCTTTAGTCAGGCTAATGTCAAATGAAAAGATCACTAACCTGGACATTATCAGAGAAGAGTTCAAAAGCATACTAAACAGCACGTTAGTCGAAGCTAGGAGACCATTCTGCAACTGTTTGATTGATATATGTCGAAAAAGAAATCTCCATGTACGAGCACACGAGCTTTTGTATATGGGATCTGTGTATGGACTATATCCTGGTCTGCATACGAAAACCGAAGAAGAGTGGCGACTAAACGTTCGATCTCTCTCTGTTGGTGCAGCTCATACAGCATTCGAAGAATGGATGGGCACTCTGGCTAAAAGTATCGAACACCAAGAAACTTTACCTGCTTTATTCTCGGCCAACACGGGAGCTGGAACTCACAAGTTTTCTCAAGGTTTAGGGATTGCCTTCGCTTCTCATGTGGAGAAACTTGCAGTCCCTTTTAGGGAAAGTGAGGAGAAAGCTGGTTTCTTTTTCGCGACTCGAGAAGATTTGGTGGAATGGGTTCAATCGAAGGCTTCTTCTGCGGCAGCTTAAGCATCAGCAGATAAATTGTTACTGTCAATGCATATATATACATGCAATTCTAGCTTGAGATTTCTATTCTGAATACTGTAAACTGTAGATAGACCCAAACTATAACAAATGGCTTTCCAACCTTACCCATTGCCTGCAACAGTCAGACTTTTTTTTCAGTCGGGTGAGGTGTTACTTATAATTAAGTCTCGAATCTCAACTCTCGTCCAGATTTGGGACCCTAGGTGTTAAACTAAGCTCACGGAATTTTCAAAAATCCAAAGTAGCCAAAATGATATTCTTTTTTAGAAAATCCTTTTGAGTTTAGTCTGATTAAAAATAGCGCAAATCTAGTCGAACAATTTAAAATAACTGATATGTTACACCGGGCTAACGACTAAACCGCAGAGCCCAAGGCCAAAACGAGTGCCAGAAACCGAAGAACCAGATTGATGACCTGAATAGGAGGCCTGGAGCTCCTTCTGGTCGAAGCGATTGAGAATGAGTAAGGTGACGGTGTTGGTGGCTGAAACTGTAGGATTAGACATAACTCTTCCACAAACCACAGTTATTTGGCTATCTCTGCAACTGCTGACTGTCTTTTGTCCGATTTTTTCATTTCTGTAGCATACATAACCTTTTTCTTGCAAGGCCAAACAATGCGGGGTCTTTTTTTTTCCTACAAAGTTGAAGTCAACGATGTGGAAACATTTAATTTTCTAATTTCTTTAAATATTATTATTGATTTGTTGTGTAAGGTTTGCTAACACTGTAAAAATGCTAATAATATTAGGTGTGGCTGTCGAAAATTCGAGCAATTGCGATCCAGAAAACGTTTACTATTGCCCGCTTGCACCCTCCAATAATTCACACTAAAAAAAGCTAGGGACGGACTTAATTTAAGCGACGGATTTCTAAAAACCGTCACAAATTTTAGCTACAGTCGCAGAATTAACGATGGATTTTCACAAATCGTTGCTAAAAGTGGTGATGGTTTTTTTAAAAACCGTTCCGTCGCTAAAATTAGCGATATATTAATTGATCGTCGCTATAGTTAGCGACGATTTTTTAAAAATCGTCACCATTTTTAGCGACGGTTTTAGATACTAAAGTATTTATTTTAATTTTTTTAATGAAATAATATTATTTCAATTTGTTATAATTAATAAAAGTAGTGACGATTTTTTTTAAAAAAAAGTCGCTGATTTTTTTATTTTTTTAAGAAATTATAATATTTAAATTTTGTATAAACAATAATTTTTTATGTACAGAATTTTATATAACAAAATGTTTTATTTACCTTTTTTTATAATTTATATGAATATTTATCAAACATAATAAATTAAATTAAAATTAATCTAAAAAAACATTAAATTAATATATATCAAACTGAATCCGACTGATATTTTATATTAAAAAAATTCAAATTCGACTGATATTTAAACTAAAATGTGCAATAAATATCATTAACAAAATATAATAAAATCCTACGATGTCTTGGTCTCCTCGTCGTCGTAATCGTCGTGGTCGTCGCCATCACCATCCTCGTGTCCATCATCAGTGTCATCGTCGTGACCCACGTCATGTAATGACTCGGTGTACTATTGTGAATAACCGCGTCTATGTAAGGATCTATGCTCGTGAGATGGTCTGGTGATGAAGCGGCCGTTTTGTGATCCTCTTATTGTGAAGCGGTCGCTGTCGGAGGACCTGCGTGGGAGGAAGGCACTATCGTATGGCTGCAAGGGTAGCTGCATAGGTGCTTCTTGAGACATACCTAGGGGTGGGAAAAAAATATCGAAATACCGAAAAATCGTACCAAAAAAAATATCGAACTTATCGAAAAAATCGGTATATCGAAAATTTCGGTACGGGTATCAATTTTTCGATATCGGTACGGAATATTTTTTTTCGGTATACGAAATACCGAAAATAATATTTTATTATTATTTTTTAAAAAAATTTAAGTTCGGTAAACCGAAAAAATGTCGTTATACCGAAATATACCGACAAAATTTTCGGTGTCGGTACGGTACCGGTATGAACTTTTTTCATATCGAAAATCCGGTATACCGAATATGCGGTATACCGAATTTCCGGTATCGATGTGGAAAAATTCCATACCGATATTTTGGGTACGGTATACAGTACCGTAGTTCGATACGGTATACCGTACCGTACCCACCCCTAAACATATCATCGACCAGTAGACGTGCTTACTCTTCCAAAAAAGGCATTCGAGTCCTCAGCAACTCGAGGCACTGTCGTATGGCTGCAAGGGTAGCTGCATAGGTGCTTCTTGAGACATACCATCGACCAGTAGACGTGCTTACTCTTCCAAATAAGGCATTCGAGTCCTCAGCAACTCGTTCTCCTTGGACTCGTCGAACTCCATCTCCAGCACATCGCATTTGCTGCTGCTAAATCCTCCCTCAATTTATGGGTCTCTTCACTCATATCAGACGTGCATCAGACGTGTCTCAGCGCTACTAAAACCTCCACGTTGACGTAGAGCCATATCTTCAGGATAAATCGTGGAAGTTATGGATCAACCACCATACATCTGCCCTTTTTTGGGTCCACCTATCACCAACTTGAATATTATGTTGACATCATGTATCTAAAAGCCTCCAGAATCATCTCATCTCCGTACGACGTCAACGACTCAGCTATATATGTCTACATAACTTCCTGCGAGGAAGAATATACTTTATATTACTTATTTGAATTATAATTATTTTAATAATTATTACATAAAATTACTTCAATAAATTTTGAAAATTAAACTTACATTCACACGTCGTGATCGCTGATCAACGAATATATCGTCCTAAGTGTACTTTAACTATATCGTCATGTAAATAAATTTTGTTTCAACATTTTTTGCGGTTGCTCTTTGCCATTTAATATTTTTGTCAAAATATATAAAAATTATTTTTAGACTGCTATTAATTTTTTTGTGAAAATTATTACAACTAATATATATTAAATACATTAATAATTATTAATTTAATTAAATACATACGTATATAAATACACTATAACACATGTATCTATCTATATAGACTAGTTAAATCTAACATCCAATTAAATATTATATAAATTAAATAATCTAAGAATTTCGCATGCATCTTAACAATAAAATATATATATGACATGAAATATTTATACTACTTGTTCACATCTAACACAATTATAAAAGTTTTATACTACATATATACATATAATAAATACATATATCTATCTATATATTCCAAAACATATGTATCTATATATTTACAAACATAAATATGAAAAAAACGTGTTTGAAGCATGACTTAGAAGTTGAAGCCGAGAATTAGATCTGCAAAATTAATCAAAAAAACAAGTTCTAGTAATTAAAAATCAAGAAGTTTGGGGGGGAAGGTAAAAAATTATTCATACCATAGAGAATATGCGAAAACCGATGATAAAATGAAGTGGAATGAGGGGTATATATAGGCGATTACTGTCGCTAATTTGAATATGATTTTCAAAATTCAAAATTGTGACGGAATATAGATTAAATAATTTCGTCGTAATTAACAGCAGCATTATTTGCAAAATCGTCGTTATATAATTAATGTGACGGTTTTGATATTCCGTCGCTAATGTTGCGACGGAATGTTAGATCTGTCGCAAGTTTTAGCAACAGTTTTTATAATCTCGTCGCTAAATTAGCGTAGCGACGGTTTCAAAATAAAACGTCACTAATTTGCCCATGGTTTTTAAATTTAATTTAACACGTTTTTTTAGCGACTAAATAAATAGCAATTTTCTTGCGGTTTTTATAAAACCGTGGCCAAGTTACTACAATATATATATCAACGCCAGTTCCCTAGAGATTACTTTTGATCTCCAGTCAAAATTAAGTTTGGTAAAATATATTTTCTTCACATGGTGAATTGATTTATCCAATTTTTTTTAATCTATTTGATTTATATTTTTTATTTTCTTAAATATGTCTCTTCGTTTTATAATGGCATAAAAATACTAAATTTTATTAGTATATTTTAACCGAAGAAATAATGGGATTCTCCAAATGAAATGAACTGTCCGATCAAGTCATTAAAATAAACGATGCCCATAAACATGTAACTCTATAATTTGGAAGATCTTTCAAAAAGATAATTTATCTATAATTTTTTTCTTTTTAAAAAGAGATAATGAATTAAACTTTTAATAAAGAAAGACAAAAATTAAACTAAAATCGAGCTTCTGGTGAACTACCAAGTCAATGCAGGCTAATATTAGGTCCTTATATTTACAATTTGGAATCCAAATCAAGTGATATTTTTTTCTTTTGAGCTGGAAATGAATTTTTGTTATAATTGAATTTTGGATTGTCATAATTGATTATTGAACAAAAATCTCATCCAAATTTGATACACGTGCGCCTAATGAACTATGAATAATTGATTTCTCTTTACTATGCTACAAATCATTGCCTTTTCTTTATTCAAAAGTTAATTTCTCTGTAAGCGCAAATACATAAAAGAACTTTTCCTCGAGCAGAGTTGTACAATATATTCGATTTAGCAATCAGCGTCGGCAAAATTTTATCAACTTTCTTCAAACAAATCTGTTTATATCTTCAAACAACTTTCCTCCAAAATCTTTAGATCTCACCTTCTATTGATCATTAGCACACCATCTCGAGCCAGAAATTATTTGTTATTTACACAGACTCCAAATATCAACATGCTTCCCACGAGGATCTTAATGAAATATAGGCAAACACGAAAATTCTAATACTTGACCCTATAAGTTCAGCTGTTGAAAATACTGGCAACGAACAGGTGAAGTCTGTCTCTAGCTTTGTATCATTGTTTCCATTATGAGGCTGAAAAATATTATATAATAGAAGAATTAAAGCGGAGCAGTAATGAACTAAATCAAGGCAGATCAGATAATTCCTCAGCGGCGTTACCGATGGTACATCTGTAGACGAATCGCGTCTCATTTATGAATAAGTTTCCATATCCTGTTGATAAAGGATAATTACACAGGTCAGGTCTGTGGCGGGCAAGTGAATGATACAAGAAACTTCAAAAACAAGAGGCAATAACTGAAGAAACAAGAATACAGGTTCATTCTACATATCCATGCATCAGAATACATAGATAATAGTACTCCCTTAAAAACTATTCGGAACCCGAGTTTGTTTGTTTGTCCCTGTAGGATAAATTTAATCAGTAAGCAAAACAGATCGAGGTTGGATGGAGTAATATTCCTTTTGGAAAGATAAACATAAAAAAATGAGCATTTGAACTCACTTATTTCCTGGAGGCAATCCAATATCCTCGCCAGATTTTTGGTTCGAGGATGGAGTTGTAGATTCAGGGATACGTCCAACAGTGGTTGAATCCCACTCCAAATCAAATGCATATTCTAGACGTCTTTCCAAAGCTTGTTCGGGAACTGATTTTCCAGATGCAGATACCATGGATTGCACAAAATCCTTCTCAGTAATCGAGTCGGTGCCCTTGGCATCATTACTGAAGGAAGCGCTTGAAATGATATGAGCTGGAGTGCTGAGGCCATTTGCATACTGAATTTCCTTGGAAATTCTCTTTCTTATGATTGAAGGAGTGCCTTCATAAGTAATTGCTGACTTCATTAGCATACACTCTGGACAAGTAGTGCCATTAGAGATACTTAATGACAGGTTCGCAAGGCAGGAATGACCATGCTGGATGCTGTTTTCTACACCGATGCTCTTGCCAGGTGAATTTGAAACAACTAAATCATTCACTTGCGATGGCTCGCAACCCAGGTCATTCTCCTTATGATCAGCCAAATGAGATCTTTCACAGGCTTTGTTTCTTTTTCCAGCCCCTCGATTCACTTCTTCGAACGAGCCAATAGACAGACTTAAAATGGTATCAAGTGGAGAGTCTTCAGACCTCACATCCGTAACACATGGGCTACACCTAGGTCTTTTAGGAGGCCCAAGCATCCTTTCAGATTTGTTTGCATGATCAACCTCAAGAATAGCATGACATTTTTCAATTTGATGACATGAATCCGCAATACTGTTCAACGAGTTGGTTGACAGAGAATCTCTCCATTGCCACGCAGAACTGACACTTCCAGCGCATGGTTTACCAGATTTGTCACTTTTAACATTTGTTAACAAACTAAATTCAACACAATTTAGGGGTGTTACATTTCTAAACCCCTCTGAAGATTTGCAATGTCCAAGGAGAGTGGGACTTGTATCTGATGTACCCTTGCAAAAATTAGGATATCCAGCTTGTTCACCATGAGTTTGGGCTACTCTAGAATAACATTTGGATCCTGGTATTTCTTCATGTTTGCCGTTGTTAGGAGATGAAGCCTCAAGAAATTCCAGGGCAGAGAAACTACGAAAATTTAAATCCTGTCTTTTTTTTACAGAGCAGTTCCAGTGATTTTTAATAGCATTATCGGTCCTGCACAGATAAACATTTGATAAACAAACAATTGAGAATAAAGAAATGAAAAGCTACAAGCAGATTAAAAAATCAGCAGACATCATCCTTAATATAGATAAGATGACAATCAAGACACAAAGTGAGAAAGATTAGTAATTCTGGTAAGCTTCGGCAATTCTTATTATTATGTGTGTGATTTCTTGAAAATTTAATAGATTTATGGATTGTGTATTGAATGCTTCAACCCAATTGTTTCTCTTCGCAAGGTATACACATCGGAAGCGAAATCTGCTGAGCAAGTTGCAAATATTCCATAATAACCTCTACGGAAATATAGATACCTTCCTGGTAGAAACCTTGAAATTTCTGCCCATTTATTACCATACACTCGGTGGCAACAAACAAGAATTGCTTCCTCCACTTCAGTCCATTGATCCTTTCTTATTGCCGGGTCCAGATGATTGTGCCACCTTACAATCAAGTTGAGTGAAAGAGTTTCACATTCGCCGGCAGAACAAGATGACAAGAAATAGAAGGAAATAAAAAGAGAAGATGTTATTTATGGCAATTGGGCCTTTAAACATAGTTCCTGCAGAATCATAGCACAGCTAGGTACAAACAGTTGCCTGTTTAAAATTCGAAACAATGTGCACATAGGCTAGCTTACTAATTTACCATTTCCAAAGCCGATACACACTTTTTTACCAAAATAATAAGTGTTTCTTTGACTTCTGATGCATAAAAACGAGAATAGCAAGCTTTTATTCACAAGCAATTATTCACTACACAGAAAAACCGATTATCTTTACTACAATGACGAAGTCGATGATTTTTAAAAGAAAGCACTAAATTTTTTGGTTAGATGAGGGCCTAACAGAAGATCTCAAAGCTGGATCACCACATTTCAATGCATGCACACCCACCTGCCCTGGGAAGTGTTTGCAAATCAAACCTGGTGCACCGTGAGATGTATTTAAAAGACACCGAGATGCTAATAATAGAAATCTTCTGCTTTCCCGTTAATCACAAAATAACAAGATCTTAATTGTTCATTGATTTATTTAATTAGTTATTTTTAAACGGTCTTAAATCATAAGTGTCACTCACCTTTCCCGGCACTGCTTTCCAATACGACCTGGTAAACAGTTTGCAATAGCTGACCATTTCTTGATGCCATACTTCCCAACTAACTCAATAATGAGATCATCCTCCTGAAGTTTCAGATAATGCACATAATGATAAAATATAAATTATCACAGGCTTGAAATGAGCAAGGGATTTGGGGTCATGAATTCACTCATAATCAGCCAGCCAAGAGAATTGTTTAACCTCCTTCGTCCATGTGCCTTTGACAAGATCGGGATTAAGAACCTTCTGCCAGCGATGCAAACACTGAACATCTGTCCTTCCGGAAATGCATTCAGCTGCAAAAGAGAAAGTTCAATCAATAAGCTAGGAATGTTGGGAGCAACAACTGAATAGATTGAATATATATACATCTTCACCATATGAATATACTATTAGGGCTTAGCTACTAGCAAGAGATATTAACAGTGCCATTAAATACACAAGAAATGGGTATCGTCCCAGCAGATCAGCCACTTGCTGCTAAATTTCCCCAGAAAATAGCATTTTTTAATCCCTAAAAGCCAATTGTGTAGTAAATTATTAACACTACATTTCTTTCGAGCATTAAGAAAATAACCCAAACCACAATTAAAAAGGCCGAAAAGACAATAATTCAATGGTTACAAATTACAATAACAACAGGTTTTAATAAATAAAATTCCAAAAAAATTCAAACCTGATTACAAAGGCCAGGTGGAAGGATTAGTGCCACAATACATGCAGAAAAAAAAAAGTAAAAAAGAAAAGAAAAGATGAACACCCACCAATTCTTTTCCAATTTCTTCCATTGTACTTTTTTACTACTTCAGCTAGTAGCTTATCCTGTCAAAATATGAAGTCATGTCAGCTACTTGCAAGCATAATTCTTAGGTACCTGCAACAAATTTTTTATTTTGTGTGCATATATCCCTTTCTCTTGATGTTTCCTGTTGTTTGATTGCAAACTCACTTGTCAGACTGTATAGTGGCATAAACAATCTTAAAGAGCAGCACAAAATGAAAAATCACATACTTTTATTACATTGGTTAGAAGAAACAGATAGTCCATATTCATTTCCTAATCTTCTAGCCAAGGATCAATGATAAGTGGCTTCCAAGTACTTTTACTTCGTAAAACCACAACCAATAATTCTTAGCCAGAACTATTTAAAACTCAAAGAGTTGGGCACTTATGGAAAAATTATTTAAATGTTGATACTTGAGAGTCTAGTTGCAAACCTCATCAGTTGTCCAGCCTGCAGGTGAGAAACGTCGTCTTGTCAAACCAGAACTTCTTCGACCACTGGACCATGTGAAAAAGAAAAAAGAATGGTGCAAAAAGATCAACCAATAGGTGTACAGCACTTTGATGGCAATTGACCTATTCAATCAATTTCTCCATGTACCAGATTGACCTATTAAATGGCGGGATGCGATGGCGAGGGGGTCAGTGACCGCTTACCGACTCAGCCGCCTGGACACTGACTGCCCACCGCCTAGGCGGTTGAATTTTTTTTTAGCATTTTTATAAGTAATTATATATAATCATGCAATGTAATTACAAATATTCATCATTTTTTATGTATATATGCAATTAAATAATGTTTATGCATAAAAAAGATTCATACAATATAATAGAATCTAGACAAAGTGCAAATAAATATATAAATGCAAACTAATAAGATAATTAAGGTCGTGGCTGATGGCGACGACTGTTGGAGGTGTTTGAGGCAGATGATGACTGATAGTGGAGGACACTTGAAACTTAAAGTAAATACAAAATAGACTGAAAGATGTTTTTATTATATTTAGGGTTTTTTAAACTGGTTGAATTTGACTGATTTTTAAAATTATTTGACTTTGACTGTTAATTGACAACCTCGACCGCCTGCTCGGCCGCCTCCACCGCCTGTTCGCCGGTCTAGCCCGTCAGATACACCTATAGAGACTGTTTTAGACAAAGGTGGGGTGCGGTCGAACACTGGTAGTGCAAAATGGTTTAATGATCTGAACATATTACAACCAAGGTCTTGAGTAATGAAATTATCGACCAGGCAACATAGACTCGCACTCGATAAGGACAAATAGCTGTGAAGGTTATTACTGCACTGCCTCAGTCATCTCCTTATAAATAACAACCTCAACAGCTATAAACCTTTCTATAAAGAAAAATCGAGCCAAAAAAAGTTTAAACTATATGCAAAACCAACAATTTACTTTTATATTTGATTAATCTACCATAGCTGTAGCATCAGAGAGAACAATAGCGCATAAATTAAAAATAACTAAAATCACCTACCTAGAGTCAGAGGAAGATCTTGGAGTAACAGTATCACAACTGCTCTCAGAGAGCAAAGAAAACGAGGCTATTCGGACTTCATTAGTTGAATCCAGGATACATGATTCCTCCTTGACCTGAATCATGGTTTCCTATCCTACTGCGCTTACCGATCTACAATAAATTAATGCTAGGATATCAATCTACAAATGAATTTTTTATCCCCCAAGTTCAGTAATGAACAATGGGTTATTTTCGATGATCCCATTCAAGTAATCAAAATAATTTCGAACAATAAAACCGACCGAAGCATATTTTACCTAATGACGGATCACATAATAAAATGTATGAAGTTATCCAGAGAGTAAATTTTCTGTCATGAGAAAATATTATTTGGCCTAAATAACATCTCCATCCTACATATTATCATTTTATCATACAAACCGACGTAAACAATCACTCTCGAATGCCAAAAAAAAAAAGAAGTTCAAAAGATATCCCAATCAGCCGCAACAAGATGTATTTTACAAGATAGATCAGAGTATAAATGGAGAAAACCAACATAAATTCGAGTTCTTCAATTCATTTCAAGCAAAAACCAAAGAAAGGCCAAATCTTTATAAAAATCCACGACAGTCTCATTCAAGTTTCCGAAATATAATCCATCAACCGTAATCAGATCACCCGAATTCGCACAAGCCAGTTGACGCAATTCACAAAAGCAAACGAAACAATCAAGCTTTTCATTCCATAAATCAACAGAAGCGAACACATTGGTAATAAATAATCCGAGCTGCTGCTATCACTCCACTTTAATTCATTGAATTCCAATCCGTAACCGCCAATTATAATTAAATTAAATAACAACAAAAGCATCGGTTCACCGTAATTAAAACAAAACAAAACAAAAAGGGAAAACGCAACTCCAAATCCACACAACACACTCATACAGATAGAGAGAGCGAGAGAGGAGAGAAAACAGCCGACCTGTGGGGGAGTTAGGGTTAAACGAAAGGAGAAGCGTCGTAGTAGATACGCACACAGGCGGAGGAGAGGGAGAACGAAAAAGGAAGAATTAAAAGAGCGGAGTGACACGGAGCAGCGGGAAACGAAGATTGAACAGACAGCTAAGAGAGAGAAGAATAAAGTGGATACTGCAACGGGCGTGTGCTGATTTTCATTTATTTCGGATTTTAATTTTTGTTCTGTTCTCCTATCTTTGCTTTATTTTCTCCTCTCAGTTAATGTAACGTCGCTAATTTGTGAATATATTTTGCCCGAAACCATGCAACACGTGTGAATCATTATTAGGAAATAATATAATTTCGATATCTTTTTGGATCTTCACGATTTTTTTTTTATCGAATTTCAATTATATCTGATTATCTTTCTATTGTGTTGAGTGAGTATCATGTGAGATCGTCTCACGGATCTTAATCTGTGAGACGGGTCAACCCTACTCATATTCATAATAAAAAGTAATACTTTTTCCTGGATGACTCAAATAAGATATTCATCTCACAAATACGACCCGTGAGATCGTCTCACACAAGTTTTAGCATTAATATTGTGTAGTTTTAGTATCTTCTTCGCGTGACATTAATATGGTGCTGATGCAGGTGTTATATTTGCAGTGACACATCATCACTCCTATAAAAAAAATGACTAAAAATATCAAAACTTTAAAGACACGTTATCAAAATTTAAATTTGTCGATATACATTATTAAACAAGAAATAGACAAACATATTAGACTGAAATTATGAATTTTCTCTATAAATATTATTTTTATATATATTTTAAAATTTAATATGTTGCCTTGAAATAGTTTAAATCAAATTATTGCACAATTTGAGGTTTCAGTAATATGATACCGTGTGAAAGGAATGTGTGAATAAAACACAATTTATCTCTTAAATTTTTTCATTCTGATAAGATTTTGTCTTTTTAAAAAATTTAGTTTATTACACTTTAGATTGATCTTTAATATTTAAAAGAATTTGTTTACTAATTAAATATTATTTTCCTTATTTTGTAGAAATCTATTCAAAAAATCTTATAAAGACGAGCACAAGTCTATATATATTAAATAATAATTATTGCACTAAAAAGAAGCGTGACAAACGAGATATGAGGGAACAAAGAAAGAATTTTCCAAAGAACTGACAAAGACAAAGTATCGATATTTCACTGTGTTGATGTGAGGTGTTGGAGACATTAGAAGACAATACCCTTTCAATGTGTTGCTTGAAGAATTGTTTTGTTTCTCCGAATTTCGACCACACTTAGTTGCGTTCTTGTGTTTTGGATATTTTTGTTATTGATATTTTAAAATACAATTTACTTCCTTGACTTATTGAAGAATATTGTTTTTCGCTTCTTCACTAGCATTTGTTTTGAGAACTCGATTTATTTTCTAATGGTTATTTTGTTTAGAGAAATTGCACGAGTGTGTTCACTTGTGTATAATAATCTTTGAGTTATTTTTATTAAGTTATTTATTTTGTGTTATATTAGTCGACTGCATGTTGTCCCGGATATTACAACATGATCCTTCTCCCAACCCACATAATTAATTTGGACTTATTTGTTGGATTTACTATTTTAGAACAATGTTCAAAGAATATTAGACTAAATGCTACAGCCATCGCAGGACATTTTATGTTAAAAAAAGCAGCCAGCTACAGTTTCGTCTAGCAGCTAAAGATTTTGTATTATAATATATAATTTAATGATTGTTTTCAAATTTTATCATCATTTTTATATCATTTAATATATAATTTATGAATGACAAGAGAAAGAAATCAATTTTTGAATCCCTTTTTTACACTGATAAAAGATATAATTATATAAAAAAATTGATTTGAATAGACTATGTTAAGAGTTTATAAATATTAGTTTCATCTTAAACCAGATTTGTACAACATTATTTTTTTAAATATTTATAATACAGCTGGAATATTAGAGCATTTTCAACCGTCCTCTGTCTACAGAAGATTTCTTCAAAATAAAAAAGATAAATTTTGTTCCAATTCATTTCTTAGTCGGTCTCCGTTTTCGAAGATGCTACAATTATCATATTTGAAGAATCATTGTGTCAATTAAGTATGAGTTTGGAGGATTAAACAAATTACGAAAATGTCATCCTAAAAAATTGCATAATGGTCTTATTTTATTTTTAAATTAATGTTTTGGTTCATTTCATTCTTTTATTTTAATCCCTTTAGTTGATTTTAGTGCAAATTTTTTTGTTCCTTTTTAATTTTTTGCAAGTGTTTTCTTGGGTTTTTTTTAAAAATAATTTAATTTTAAAAACATTTTCAAAAATAATTTAAAAAAAAAACATTTTCAAAACTATATTCATAAACAACCGTCGCTAAAAACGCATATTTTCATAAGAGAATTTGCGCGCTGCGAAAACCCATTTTTGCTGTAGTGAAGACAGAGCAAAAAACAGACATAAAATTCATCAATAAATAGGGGTGTTCATCAGTCGGTTTTTTTCTTTATCTTCACTAGGCACTATAGGTGTTCATCGGTCGGTTTGGTTTGGTTTTTTATTTTGGTTTTAAAAATATATAATCTGATATCCGAATTACCAAATTCAAAATCGAACCGACCGATGAACAGTCTTATTTATTAATAAATTTTTTGTCTGTTTTTTGCTCTGTCTTCACTACAACAAAAATGGGTTTCTCCCAGCGCGCAAATTCTCTTATGAAATTATGCGCGTTTAGCGACGGTTTTAGGCGCATTTAGAGACGGTTTAAACACCGTGCTAAACAGCGATGGTTTTTAACCGTCGCTCTGTTTATTGCTCTGTCTTCACTACAACAAAAATAGGTTTTCGCAGCGCGCAAATTCTCTTTTGAAATTATGCGTTTTTAGCGACGGTTGTATATGCATTTAGTGACGGTTTAGAACCTGTCGCTAATTAGCGACGGTAAAAAACAGTCGCTAAGTCAATTTCAGCGACGGTTTAGCGACGGTTTTTAAAACTGTCGGTAATTTGCGACAGTGTAGCGACGGTTTGTAAAACCGTCGGAAATTAGCGACGGTTGTATTATGAATGCCGTCGCTAAAATAATATGCTGCTGACAGACCACCGTCTGCGTTTATGAAGCGCGGACGCAAGCCGTGAGCGCGGATTACAGTAGTTTTGAAAATGTTTTTTTTTAAAATTATTTTTGAAAATTTTTTTAAAATTAAATTATTTAAAAAAAAAACCCGTGTTTTCTTCCATTAATTTATTGTAATTTTATTATTTGTAAGAAAACCAAATTACGTACATTGCCCGATTGTCGAGGGACCGCCTGTTCCTATACCCAACCTAAAGCAACGAACGTTTGTCATTCGAGCTTACCCGTTTGTCTTCTATAGTTTTTACCATATTAATTTACGAAAAGTAATTTTGATATTAAAAGAAAATCATTCTTTCCATATATACATGAAATTTGGTAGTCTTTAAATGATGCTCACATGTGGTATTTACATTTATTTATTTTTTTAAAAAAATCGAGTTTGAAATTTTTTTTCCTAAGTGAATAATGTTTTTCGATGATAAAAATATATAAGTGACCAAGTTGAAGTAAATAATTTCTATATATGTTGGCTATAACTAAATTAGGAAATGTTTCTTTGTTTTTTTTTTCCCAATTACAATGGCTGGAGAAGTCTTGGATACGATACATGTGTCATTCATTGTTTGACACATTTGGTGCTTTCGGCAATGTGTCACTTGAGCCGAAAGCACGTGGACGAAAACATTCACAAAAACTTTTGTAAGATGATCTCAGAGGTCAATTTTGTGATATATATATATTCTATTTTAGTCATATATGAAAAGATATTATTTTTTATGTCAAAAATATTACTTTTTATTGTAAATATGAACATGATCAACTCATCTCACGAATAAATATTCGTGACACCGTCTCAAAAAAACCTACTCGAAAACATTTGGTTTTGATCGAAGATTTACAACGTGGGTGCATGGAATGTGGCTCAAGAGTAGATATGTCAAAACGGGCTGATCCAGTTAGTGGGTCTCTAAATGGCCAACACATCCTAACCCACTTTGGCTCGCCTAACCCGTTTATATTTTTTAAGAAGAAAATTGTAAACAGTATTGCAATAAAAATAGAAGAAAAATATATTTCAGTCAAATAGTTTCATAAAATACTTAAAACATTGAAATAAGAATTTAAGAAAACATATAAAATTATCCCTAAAAAATAAAGTGCTTAAACCAAACATGAAGATTGAGACATGGAAGAGAACAAAAAGTCGAGGAAAGAGACGGTTGTAAATTTTAGAAAATATTATGTGTTCAACAATACACATAATTAGCAAACCTCCGTCGGGTCAACAAAATTTCAATGCAACTCGTCGGAATTCAAACGAAACCGCTCTTAGGTTCACAAACAACTGTTACGCTTAAAAAATATTTTAAGATTCATAAATATAATTTACAGAAATTTCTTCTCTTTAAGATTCATGAATAAAATTTACAGATATTCAGATTTTACCAGAGTTAGTTATGAAGGCGAGACCCAAGAGAAAAATAAGAAAGAAATAAGATAAGGGAGTGATGGAGGCGTAGAAGACTTATTCTAATTTTTATATAAAACTTAAAAATATAAAATTCTAATCCATTTAGGCACGACCCGTCTTGGCCCGTGACCCAAATACCTCAGCCCATTTGGCCCGTCCTCCAAACCGACTGCTATTTCATCAATCCGACTCGCTCAATTTTTATAACGGGCTGAGCCGTCTCGATGGACCAGACCTAATTTGACAAGTCTACTCGAGAGGCGTATCTTAGAGTGAGTTTCTAGTTTCCGGACTTAATGTATATATAGATAGTTATGGACTTTATGTTCATTGGGCTTAACATATTCGTATAAATAATATAATATGGTTATGAGTTTAATTGTTATATATATTTAGCTCAGTCTATGTATAAGGCCAGTTGAAATAAATTTTTTTATTAAATATATTTTGCACGCTTACGAAAATAAATCTTTTTCATTAATAATATCAGGCCCAGATTGATTCTAAATTTTTTAAAACAACAGTTTGTATTAATCCAACCATAGGTACGTTTCATGAAGAAACTAAAAATGTACAAATATTAAATAATAATTTAAATAAACAAGTCGTCGACGTAAAATTTTTAGAGTATATCTCATGTGAGACTGTCTAACGGATCATAATATGTGAGACAAGTCAACCTTATACATATTCACAATAAAAAGTAATACTGTTAGCATAAAAAGTAATACATTTTTCATGAGTGATCCAAATAAGAGATCCGTCTCACAAATACGATCCGTGAGACTATCTCACACAAGTTTTTGCCAAAATTTTATAGTTGATTGTTTTCAAGTAATTCTTTTAAACAACAAGTCGTTACTTGGACTAATCCAACTATATGTAAACCATAATTAGCTTATAATAAATTTCTCAAGCATTTGATTTTTATCCATCTCTGCTTTGCAATAAATGGATATATGAAATAGTACAGTTCAGAAGGTAAAAGAAAAAAATTTGTAATATGTTGAATATATTTATTACCAAAAAATTTAGACTTGACTTTCTTAAATTATCCACCGGTCTGATTGATCTACCCGAAGCATTTCTTACTATGGCGGATTGCCTGATCTTGACCCTGTGTAAGAGAACAAGTTTTCCACACATGATGAGTTTAGACAATTTACTTGGAGCAAAACTTGAAATGTTTACGTATTTAGATACGTAATGGCACGAACTATTGACCAAAACTGAAACCGTTTGTTTCTATCATATCAACCTAACTTCGTCATTATTGCAATCTGGCCACTAATTTCAGTCTATAATTTATAAATACTTCGCCATTTCTTCAAGAAATTTAACACGTAAAAAGCAGAAAAGCGATGGGACCCTTGAAACCCTTCTCCTTGTTCATTTATTTAATCATCACCGTTTTCGTGGACTACACAAATGCAGCCATATTCGACATTATAAACAATTGTTCCTTCACGGTCTGGGCTGCAGCCGTGCCTGGTGGTGGCAGGCAGCTCGACCGTGGCCAAACATGGACCCTAGATGTCGGAAATGGAACTACAGGAGTGTACCGTATATGGGCCCGAACCGGTTGCTCTTTTGATGGAGCCGGTCGAGGTAAATGCCAGACTGGTGACTGCACAGGGCTCCTGCAATGCCAAGGGTATGGAACACCTCCCAACACCTTAGCCGAGTTCTCCCTTAATCAATTCAATAACATGGACCTTTTCGACTTATCTTTAATCGATGGTTTCAACGTACCGATGGGACTTAGTCCGAACTCAGAAACTTGCAGTGGTACTCGAGGTGTTAGATGCACCGGGGACATCAATGGAGAGTGCCCGAATGAGTTGCGTGTGCCGGGAGGGTGTAACCATCCCTGCACGGTGTTCGGGACGAACCAATATTGTTGCTATTCGGGTCCATGCATTCCCACTGGCTACTTGAGGTTATTTAGTGATAAGTGTCCCGATGCCTACAGTTACCCGAGGGATGGTGGAACCAGTACACTTACTTGCCCTGGAGGAACCAACTATAGGGTCGTGTTTTGCCCTTCGTCAATTTGATCCTTCATTTTAAGCCTGCCTTAATTGTCTTGTAATAAGTCTGGGGACTCAAGGAATCTTGAGAATTTGTAATCAATAAAGGCTGCCTATTTACGAAACGAAGATATATATTGTCTTTCCTTGTGTTTGAAAGGTATAGATTTGGCAATAAAAGAAAATTTAATCAAGAGCAACCGACATACTTTAAAATTTCTTTCCTTGTATTCATGTTTCGAATCAAATCATTCCTAATTAAGGTTGTCTGATACTTGATATTGCCGTATATGAGGATCGAGATCACCTCATAATGAGACTACACGAAGGCGGTCCGCGAGACCCGTCTTGGCGGCAGCTCCTGTTTATGATTCCTAACGCCGATACATACTATTTGGCAAGCTATACTCGACCGACGGTCGGCTCCATATCGGATACAGCTACCTGAAACAACTTGACGTGACTTCATATGATTGAGTTCATACGACACACTAGCCCTAACTAATAAAGTTAAATTGGATATGATGCTTTGAAAGAAATTCTCATGAAATCAAAGTGTATATTTTTCAAACTTTTCCCTTAAGATAAATTTGAAATAGTATGAAGTCTTAGAAAATGTGCATAAACAAGGTCAATAATTCTTCGTTCTAAATTCTAATCATGATTTTACTTTAATTACATTTTGGTCCCCGATCTAAAATGACTAATGTTTCTGTTTTTCGAATTCAGGGATAACTCAATTTCCATATGTGAAAAGAATAAAATATTTCATTTGCCTTCTCGAATATCAACGGCTTTTCATAGACGACGCTGCGTGTGGCATTAAATAACGATGGATATTGAATTTTAAAAATAGTGGCGTTCTGGGTTTTAAATATTGGCATATCTGTTTTTTGGGAAAATGATAAAACTTGGTATATATTCTAGAAGTTGGTAATAATTTTTGTTTTGATAATGTAATTAGTGACTAAAATTGAAAAAGAAAAAAATTTGTTGAACTAAATCGAGTTTGATTAAAGAAGTTAATGGGTTAAAGCAATTTTGTTTTTTTTTTTAAAAAAATTAGAGTAATTGATTATAAAAACTGCTTTTGAAAAAAACATTTAAAACAATATTTTTTTAGAAGTAATAATTTTTGCCCTTCTATTTAAAAATAAAATAAAAGCAATTTTTTACATTTATCCAAATGCCAAAAACACTTGTGCTTTTTTTCAATAAGGGAAAATTGCAATTATAGTACTTTAAATTGATTTGTTTTGGATTTTAGTCATTTAACTTACTACAATTTAGTTTTCATCCAATAACATAGATTTTTTTTGTTTTAGTTTTTTTTGCCAGAAACCACCAAATTCGCTAAATATCATTTTTGACACTAATATTATTCTAAGTGGTTCATTGACAAGAATTAAATTTATATTACACACATTAATTACGTACACAAAAATAATGTCCAATGAAAACTTTTTTGCTCCCATTTTGAAGTATTGAGGTTGTTTTATTTTTATTTGTTTCTTTATTTTTTATGAAATGACTTTAAATGTGAGTAATATGAGCTTGTTTTTTGCCATATGTATAATGTAAAAGAAAAATCAGTGTCAAATAAATCATATTCAATGGATTTAGTAGTTAAAAAAGTGAATAACAAGATCTTATTCAAAGCCAAAATTCAATTTTTTTAAAAAAAAACCCCATAAAGATTATTAGTTGCTTCACTCAACTTAATCTATCGAAGTGATAGCATGATCTTATACAAAGGCAAAATTCCTCTGGAGAAAAAATCACAGAAAGAAAAGTATACCACTATTATTAGTTAATTTGATTGATAATGCCAAACTTTGAAAAGTATAGTACCGGTCGGATTTTGGAAACTAAGAGCACAAATTGAAGACCGCCACTCCCAATTCAGTTAATCTAAGTACTAATTAGTCATCGAACTATTCAAAAATTCCACATGTCCTAGTCCGATTAATCAATGTAATAAAAACGATTAACCCGAACACTTTCACCTATAAATACCCAACGATTTGTTCACAAAAATATAACAGTAAATAAATAGCAAAAACTTGAGCTAATTCTGATTCCCAAACATGGGATCCTTGAACTCTTTCTCCTTTTGCATTAGCTTCCTTCTCATCGCCCTTTCCTTGAACCACGCGAACGCAGCCACGTTCGATATCCGAAACAACTGCCCCTACACCGTATGGGCGGCGGCCGTTCCTGGTGGTGGCAGGCAGCTCAACAATGGCCAAACGTGGACCATAAACGTCGCAGCTGGCACCGCGGGAGCCCGAATCTGGGGACGTACCGGTTGCTCCTTCGATGGAGCCGGTAGAGGCAATTGCCAAACCGGCGACTGTGGCGGGCTCCTACAATGCCAAGCTTACGGTGCTCCCCCGAACACCCTAGCAGAATACGCCCTCAACCAATTCAACAACCTGGATTTCTTCGACATCTCTCTCGTCGACGGATTCAACGTTCCGTTGGAATTCATTCCTACGTCAGGAGGCTGCACCAGAGGCCCCAGATGCACCGCAGACGTCAACGGACAATGTCCAGCCGTGCTGCGGGCACCAGGAGGATGTAACAATCCATGCACTGTGTTCAAAACGGACGAGTACTGTTGCAATTCGGGGAGCTGCAGCCCAACGGATTACTCGAGGTATTTCAAGGGTAAGTGTCCTGATGCTTACAGTTATCCTAAGGATGATGCAAGCAGCACTTTTACTTGCCCTGGAGGAACCAACTACAGAGTGGTCTTTTGCCCTTGATCGCCACACTATTTTCAACATAGTGACAAATAAAGTATGAGGACTCCAATAAATTAATAAATCTTCGCATTTTCAAAACTTTACAAATATGTAAACACAATAAATGTCCACAGGAAATATATGATCGAACTGCATGTTTCTTTGTAACTTTCAAGCTTACATTTGTAATCTTTGAATGAGTTGAATAAATATAAATTAAAGGAAAAGTCATATGATGTAGTTTGTTTAAACAAGTTTTCCGCAACCAAACGTAA
Source organism: Primulina eburnea (assembly GCF_022965805.1). Taxonomy (NCBI): domain Eukaryota; kingdom Viridiplantae; phylum Streptophyta; class Magnoliopsida; order Lamiales; family Gesneriaceae; genus Primulina; species Primulina eburnea. The sequence goes on along the minus strand of NC_133104.1, from coordinate 39,344,695 downwards.
CAGATAAATTCTTCGAATAAAAATATTTTCAACTTAGTTATATTAATTTTGCATAAAAAAATGAAATAAGATATTTCATGAACATTAATTCAATGATTTTGTATCTTTTAGAATGAATATATTATATAAACTAACCTAAACATAGCCCATATAACCATATTTTACAATATAGTTTCAGTTATATTTAGAAGTTGCATATATTTCTGTTTTTTTAATAAAAATATAATATCGGCAAATATTCGAATCAACCGCTGAAAAACTCAGCTTGATTGAATTTCGGTTCTGATAAAATTTCACGGCCATACAAAATAGATGGATCTATGGATGGAAGGTGAGGGAATGTGGCCAATTAACAACCATTACTCTATCTAGTATAACACTAGTTTCAAAATCGTTGCACTAAATACAAAACACATCTTCGATCCATAAATTCTGAACTCTATATACTAAAGAAATATTTTCGAGATATTCTTTATTATTTTATTCCACAAAATATTTTTAAACACAACATTTATTTTTTTAAAATTTTTATTGATTTAAATAATTAAACTTATTATGTGATTTAATATAATAAATTAAATTTGGTAAACTTCTTTGTATATATATTTTTATAATTTTTATTAATTAACTATGATCTTATACCCGAATAAATCATATAATTATTTATAGAACTTTTTTTAAAAAATATTTACAATTTTATTGAAATAATATAATCAGATTATTGAAACTTAAAATCAACACACATTATAATTAATCATTATAACAAATAAAGATAATTAAAAAATTAAAAAAAATTTACCCTATTGTACCAAACCTAGTGCCGAAAATAGTGGTGGGTTGGAGCAAAGATCCAACAACAATTTGGGTGGGAGATGGCCAAACTACATATCAAATTTTTAAATAAAAATTTGGGTGGGAGATGGGAAGAAAGTATATATCTCTACAGTTTTCTATTTTTACTGCTCGATCGCTATAATATTTCTAAATATTACGTCAGTATTTTTGGGTTCGAATGTAAGTGTTTTCGATATTTCTCGATGACACATTAGAACTATGATGTAATTTATAACCCTATGATATAATATAGATAGATATATGCAAGTTTGAGCGATAATAAATATTCACACCACTTGACGCCATCGCGTAATACGTCATCTAATAAAATTCAATGCTATTTTGTTTTCCTCGTTATATTCAAGTCCTCAGTCCAAGGTTATCTATTGTCCTTCGATAAATTTCTAGACATAGCTTAAAGAAAAATAGGCAAAAGAATTACGTCTAGTCAAATTATATTTAAAAGAAAAATTACTATTTTAGTCATGTAAATTTACATGCTTTGATTTTAATCAAATAACTTGTCAAATTTTAGTTTTTATATAATAACTTGTATTTTTTTTTTTGTTTTGGTCTTTTTTTTCTTAAACAACTAAATCTATCGAATATGATTTATTTTATCTTTAGTGGAACATGTCGTGAGAATTAAGCTCATATTTTTCAAAATAAAATTTATCTCATAAAAAAGAAAAATCAAACAAAGTGACCCTCAATATTTAAAAATATTAGGGAAAATGTTTGTTGTTTATCATTATTTTTGTTTATGTATATTTAATGTGTATAATTTAAACTTTATTTTTGTCATATGAGTTAAATAGAAGAATATCAGTATCAAATAAACAAAATCAAACAAAGTTTTTATTATTCAGTTCTAATGTTTTGACATTAGATTATGTTGTTTTTTGGTTATTGGCTTGTAAAGACAATGTTATTTCTTTTGAATTATGATATAAAATGGTTGTGGTTTATACTATGCTACGAGACTGGTTGTTTTCGATTATGTGATTGTTAAACAACGTCATTGTCAATCTTGAGTTTCGGGGCGTAACAATATTTCTACGTGGAGCTATTATGGGGCTGATTTGTCTAGTACTACATAAAGTACTTTCATTATAAATAAATAAAATTTCTAGCAAATAACTAAAATTTCAACTTTTCGAACGTCGTTAATTGTTTTCTTTGAATACATGGAGATGTGCATTACTTACGAAGTACTATAAAAATAAATAATACAAAAGACAACTTTCATTTATGTCATTGATAGCACAAGTAATCGTTGATAAAGATTTGACCATAGAAGAGATTCAAATATATATAAACATATTGAAGATTAAAGAAGTGGACCAAGCTCTCTGTACCTTTCCTAATATGTCATTCACAAGATTTTGAGTACTCTTATTCTTACAATATCTAGCTACTTACTTTAGCACACACCTACTTTATTTATTTGATCAATCAAGATAATTTTATATTACGTTGCCAAATCTAGCCGCTCAAACTATTTGTTAAAAGATTTGTGATTTGTATTTGTCCAGATTGAAGGTTCAATGTATAGTTCGAGTTTGTATTGATTTGAAGTGATACTAAAAGTTTCAGTGTAGGCAGTGATAAGTCCTAACTAAAAGTTTCAGTGTAGGCACTGATACTGCATGCACTTGCTGGAATACACTATCTACTGCAATTCTGATGCTACTGCAATCAGTCTGCTACTTTTTCAGCATTGTCTGCTGCTTTCTAGCACTGTTAGAACCAGTCTGCTGCATTCCAAGTCTATTGACACAGTCATTTGCATTCAGATCTACTGATTTCGTCTACTGGTTATGGTTTCGGGCTACTGGTTTTGGGTCTACTGAATATTTTTTTTTAGACATGCTACTGTATTCTGATTTGTTCCCCTACTGATTTTTCTAACTGTACGTAATTAGTCTATCATTTCAGTAGTTTATTACAGTAGCGTAATTTCAGTAACTTTCAGAACTTATTTTCAGAAGTCTATAAGAACTTATTATTTCTAGTTCCTCCTCCCCAGATTATGAAACCCGGTTTCGCTCTGATACCACTTCAATGTCACACCCCGGGACGGGGGTTGGTTGACACCGGCGTTGCTCTCAAATTCACATTCGAAAACAACAAGCCTCAGAAGTACAGAATTCAGAAACCCGTCTTTTTATTCATAATACGAAATAAATCAATTGTCTGTGATAACTCGAATACTAATATTTTACAGCGGAAATGTAAAACTTGACGTAACAGTGTCTGAACAGATGCAGCGTAATTAATATAAACATAAACTGAGAACAATAGTCTTCTTCACCAGTCCCAGAACTGGATCTGCTCTTCTTCTTCTAATATTTCTTCCTCGTTCTTATTTTAGATGAGTTTGGTGGGTGAGTGATATGATTGTCACTCAGTAAGCAGAGGCGGAAATAACTCCCAGTTTCGAAATCATTTTCAACAGAAACAGTAATACAATAATATACAGAAACTCATCTTTTCAGAACAGAAATCAGAATTAGTAAGCATTGAGCACGTTAGTGAATTTCATGGCTAAACTGATATCAGTCCCCTATATGTTCTCTCATCTAAGGGGTGAGGCCAGAATCAGAATCAGAATCAGAATTCAGAAATGTTCAGAATATATATTCCTACCATTAGTTCACTAGGGAGTTTCAGTGCTTCAAAATCATATATCAGAAATCAAACATACAGAACTGAACTTTAAAACAGAATTATCAAACGGATTTCAAGATATTTATATATAAGCACACTTACCGTAATTTGCTAGAATTTCGGTTTAAGTCTGGAAATCTGCTTGCCTCGCTACTGGATTCTACTGCCCGAAAATAAGCACTCTCTTATCTCAAATATTCAAGCGATAACTCAAGATTTGTGTAACACCAATTCAGAGGTTCGAGGGTGTTATATATAGGCACAATTCTGACTGTTAGCCTCCCAATTAATGGTCATAATCTGTCATTAATAATCTTCATTCCGTGTTAAATGCTTCAGTTACAAGTCATGGACTGAATTAGTAACTGTCTGCTGGAATTTTGTGCTGCGGCTGCTGGATTTTATTTGTTGTCTGCTGCTGGATGTCAATCTGCTGGAAAAATACCAGCTTCTGAAATATTAGCTTCTGCTGGAATTTTGCATTGCTGCTGAAATGCTGGAAACTCGGGTTCTCACATAGAGTCAATAAAAGTAAGAAAAGTCAAAATCGAAAAATTCTAATTCTACGGCTAAAATGGTCATTTTACACAAAAAATGGTTAGACGTCTTGACAGTGCCCTGAATGCTTCAATATATGCTAAAATATTTATTTTAAATGTTTATGAAATTTTAGGATAAAACATTAATGCTAAAAGATATGTTGCATGGTTGGTTTAAAAGAAAATTGATTATTATGTGTTTGAATTTTTATAAGTGATGAAAATACGAAAAGTTGAAGGAGGTGAAGTGATTGTTACCAATATGGTGATACGATTATATGATGATGTGTAAGGCCAATGCTCAATTGACGGCTGAGAGTGTAGCTGATGTCCCTGTCGCCGAGTACTGTGGTTACACGTAGATGGTTCCATCGACCTTCAGCTGATACGAAAGTCACATTTAACAATCTAAATTCAACATAAAGGAAAACATATACGTATATGATGAAAAAGGAAATGAATATCATGAAAAGAAAATTGTTTAAGTTTATGTGTGTTCATGAAAAGTATTTTAAGTAAAAGTATCTTCACTGTTGCATGCGATTGTATATGTATTACTTGTTATCATGGTTAAAGTTTGTTGAGTCAATAGACTCACTAGGTGTGATCAATGCAGTTGAGCATGATGTTGTTGAGGGACTTGATGGTTGATCTTGTTGGACTGAAGGTGCACATAACCCGAGGACCAGCGCTAGTTTTCCTAATTTAAGTTAAATTTATTATTTACGTTTACGTTAAAGATTTTATGACGCTTTTGAGAAGTTTTTGAGAGGTTGTTAGAGTTAGTTTTATTTTGAAATATCTCTAAAGTTAGGTTTGGGGAATGAATGACGATTTGTGTTTTGAACTTAATACACGTATATATATGTATATATTTTCGGCCGAAGTAAAAGAAAAAGAAAAGAAATATTTTTATTACTTTTTAAGAAAAACGAGTAGTGGATCTTTCCATGTGTGCACGAAAGCTAGTCTAAATTTATATAGAGTCCATAAACCTAGAGATATTTTTAGGAAAAAACGATATATTTGTTGAAAAATATATTTAAAATGTATGTATTGAATATTTGAATGTTGAAAATAAGAGTTGTAAATATTGAAAATTAGTGTGTGATGATATAGGTAATGATGTATTTTATTTTTGGATTATTTGTAAAGATTTTCTATAAATAGATCTCTCATTTGTGAAGAAAATCACAATTGAGTAGAGAGAAAAATATTATAAAGTGTGTAGTTTGGTACATTTTGAGAGTTTGAGATTTTTACTTTTTACCATAAATTTTTACTTTTTCACAACACGTTATCAGCACGAAGCTCTAAAAGTCTTTCATACTTTTCCAAACTCCGAACAGAAGAAAAATGTAACAAAAGTAATAATTTTTATTTTACTGTTATTTATTTATTGTGTATATATTTAATATCTAATATAATGTTATTATTAATAATAAAAATAAATTTTTCAAAAACTTGTTATAAATCCTGGGAGGATGTTAAGACGATATCCCACACTCCCGGTAAGGGATATTACAAGTATAAAAGCCTGTAAGATTTTTAAACAAAATAAATTATGACACTTCATTATAATAATGTGATATGATATACATAATTATTTAAACATGTCTAATATTATATACATCATATTATTACCATAAAATTATACAAATACATACATTTATTTTTTGTACACCAACGGTCATAAACGGCAACAAACGGCTAGTTTTTGCCCTATAAATATCATCTCACAAACACATTCAATCACTCCAACTTTCTCTTCTTCTCTAAAAATTATTTTTCATCAAATTTTTCGAAAAAAAAGAAGATGGCTTTCTCAAGGATATTTTTAATTATTTTGGTTATCATACTCACGAGTCTTGTATTTATCGGAGAATATCCTCCTCGTGCGTTTTCTTATTGTACTTGTTGTTTATCCGTTACTTTGTATTGCAATATTTATTAACTAATAAAATGTGTCGTAATTTTTTTTAGTACCACCATGTCAAATTTAACAAAGCTCGAATTTGTTGCGCTCGACATCACGGGAAAGAATTATATGCCATGGACCCTAGCTGTAGAAATGCATCTTGATTCATTGGGTCTAAGCGAGACCATTAAAGAAAATGATATATCTTCGTCACAAGAAAAAGCAAAAGCTATAATATTTTTACATCGACATCTCGATGAAGGATTAAAATGTGAATATCTCATCGAAAAAGATCACATGGCTCTGTGGAAAGGATTGAAAGAAAGATTTGAACATATAAGGGAAGTTATACTTCCGACCGCCCTTGATGAATGGAATATGTTAAGATTCCAAGATTTTAAGAAAGTCAGTGATTATAATTCAGCGATGTATCGAATAATCTCGCAGCTAAAATTTTGTGTACATGAGGTCACAGAATCTGATATGCTTGAAAAAACATTTTCCACGTTTCATGCATCAAATATTACTCTACAGCAACAATATAGAGTACGTGGATTCGCGAGATATTCTGAACTCATCGCATGTCTTCTTGTGGCGGAAAAGAACAACGAGCTATTAATGAGAAATCATCAGTCCCGACCCACTGGATCAACAGCATTTCCAGAAGTAAATACTGTAAGTAAAAATGAATTTAAACCTCGAAACCAAAATCAAATTCAAAGACAAGATTTTGGTCGAGGTCGAGGTCGAGGTCGTGGACGTGGACGTGGACGTGGAATTGGTAGTGGTCGTGGTCGAGGCCGTGGTTTTGAAAACAATAGAGATAGTTATTTTTATAACTCATCTCAAAAGAGCGTCCCAAACCATCCACCGAAAAGGCATCATGAGAATACAAGTGTTAATGAGAATCACTCAAAAAGATATGAAAGTTCTTGTTTCAGATGTGGTACTCCAGGACATTGGTCCCGTATTTGTCGAGCCCCTGAGCATCTTTGCAAACTTTATAAAGAATCATTAAAGGGGAAAGAAAAGGAGTCCAACTTCACTGAACGCAGTGACCGTTTGAGTGATTCAACTCATTTTGATGCTGGTGATTTTATGAATGATTTCTCTGGAAATGATCAACATATTGGTGGGATAGAAATGAACAATTTTGATGCTGCAGATTTTTTAAATGATTTTTCTGAAAATGAACAATATAGTGGTAGAATATAAATGTACAATAATTTGTTTTTCATGTATTCATATAATAATGTTTTATTGTACAATTATGATATGTGTTATATTTATATATGTATTGTCAGTAATTTTATTTCATTGCATATTTTTTTGAAGTTCAAATATGGAAAATGCTATGAGCAAAGCTGAAGTTTGCATACCCGATAGTGGTACAACGCACACTATCCTCCGAGATAAAAGATATTTCCTGGAACTAAAACCAACAAAAACAACGGTGAATACAATATCAGGTCCTGTAGACTTGATTAAAGGATGTGGTAAAGCACAATTTTTGTTACCTAATGGTACAATTTTTTTTATCAATGATGCTTTATATTCACCACAATCGAAAAGAAATTTGTTGAGTTTTAATGATATATATTCCCATGGGTTTGATACTCAAACAATGAATGAAGGGAATGAGAAATATATGTGTCTTATCACATATAAATCAGGAAAGAAATATGTAATTGAAAAACTACCAATGCTCCCTACTGGATTGCATTATACACATATAAGTCTCATTGAATCAAACATGGTAGTTGATAATTCTTCAATGTTAACAAATTGGCATGACCGATTGGGACATCCTGGTTCAACAATGATGCGAAGAATCATAGAAAATACACATGGTCATCCACTGAAAAACCAGAAGATCTTTCAGAATAATAAGTTTCAATGTAAAACATGTTCTCTTGAAAAACTTATTATAAGACCATCACCAGTCAAAATCCAAACTGAATCACCAATGTTTCTTGAACGTATTCAGGGTGATATTTGTGGACCAATCCATCCACCATGTGGACCATTCAGATACTTTATGGTATTGATTGTTGCCTCCAGCAGATGGTCAAATGTATGTTTATTGTCAACTCGAAATGTTGCATTTGCAAGATTACTTGCTCAAATAATAAAATTGAGGAATCAATTTCCCGATTATACAATCAAGAAAATTAGACTTGATAATGCTGGTGAATTTACTTCCCAGACTTTCAATGATTATTGTATGTCTATGGGAATCATTGTTGAGCATCCTATTGCTCATGTACATACACAGAATGGATTGGCTGAATCATTGATTAAACGTCTGCAAATGATTGCTAGACCAATGATTATGAAAACAAAGCTCCCTATTTCTATATGGGGACATGCAATTTTACATGCTGCTTCATTAATTCGCATCAGACCAAGTGCATATCATAAATACTCCCCATTGCAGCTTGCATTTGGTAAAGAACCAGACATTTCTCATTTGAGAATTTTTGGATGTATGGTGTATGTGCCTATTGCACCACCACAACGAAAGAAAATGGGACCTCAAAGAAAGGTTGGAATTTATATCGGTTATGATAGTCCATCAATCATTCGATATCTTAAACCTCAGACAGGCGACGTGTTCACAGCACGTTTTGCTGATTGTCATTTTAATGAGGAAATCTTCCCAATGTTAGGGGGAGAACAGAAACATACCGAAAAAGAAATTACATGGTATGTATCATCATTGTAACATCTGGATCCAAGAACACAACAATGTGAAAAAGATGTACAACAAATTGTGCACTTGCAAAGAATAGCAAATCAAATACCAGATGCATTTACAGATGCAAAATGGGTAACTAAATCATATATACATGCTGTAAATGCTCCTGCTCGAATTGTAATTCCAAAGAAACAAATTGAACAAAGTCATGATGTCGTAAAACTCCTGAAGGGTGGAAGGCTAGTCGGTTCCAAGGATAAAAATCTTCGAAAAAGAAAATTCATAGAGAAACACGATGATCACAAAATAGAGAATGATGATCACAAAATAGAGAATGGTGTTCCTGAAGAAACACATGATGATGAAAATGTTCTGTCAGAACCACAAACTGACGAGAATCATGAAATCTCTATCAATTATATTAATACTGGAAAAATATGGAACCGAAAAGATATAGAAGAAATCGACGATATATTTTCTTATAATGTGGCAATCGACATCATAAATGATAATGAAGATCATGAACCAAAATCTTTTGGTGAATGTAAAAATCGACATGATTGGATAAAATGGAAAGAAGTCATCCAGGTTGAATTGGATTCGCTAAATAAACGTAATGTTTTTGGACCTATAGTCCTTACACCTGAAGGTGTAAAACCTGTTGGATACAAATGGGTTTTTATTTGAAAGAGAAATGAGAAAAATGAAATAGTAAGATATAAAGCTCGACTTGTTACACAAGGTTTTTCTCAAAGAGCTGGAATTGATTATGAAGAAACGTATTCTCCCGTGATGGATGCAATTACGTTTCGGTATTTGATTAGCTTGGCAGTATTTGAAAATTTAGAAATGCGTCTTATGGATGTTGTTACAGCTTACTTATATGGATCACTTGATAGTAATATATATATGAAAATCCCTGAAGGATTTAAGATGTCTGAAGCACAAAGTTCAAAACCCAGAGAATGTTATTCTGTGAAATTACAAAGATCATTATATGGGTTAAAGCAATCCGGTCGAATGTGGTACAATCGACTAAGTTATCACTTGATGAAAAAAAAGATATGTAAATAATTCAATATGACCTTGTGTTTTCATTAAGAAAACAACATCCGGATGCGTAATTATTGCTGTATATGTTGATGATTTAAACATTATTGGAACGAATAAGGAAATTCAAGAAGTTGTGTCATACTTGAAGGAAGAATTTGAAATGAAGGATCTTGGAAAAACCAAGTATTGTCTGGGTTTACAAATTGAACAAAAAGAATGTGGAATGTTTGTTCACCAGACAAATTATACAGAAAAGATCCTTAAACGTTTTAATATGGATAAATCAAATCATTTAAGTACTTCAATGGTTGTTAGATCATTAAACATAGAAAAGGATCCATTCCGACTATGTGAAGAAGATGAAGATATTCTTAGTCCAGAAGTACCATATATAAGTGCTATCGGTGCCCTTATGTATCAAATTGTACAAGGTCTGATATATCTTTTGCCGTAAATTTGTTGGCAAGATTTAGCACATATCCAACAAAGAGACACTGGAACGGAATTAAACATATATTCCGTTATCTACGAGGAACGACAGACTTGGGACTTTTGTATTCAAAAGATGCTAATCCAAGTATAATTGGTTATGCCGATGCTGGATACTTATCTGATCCACACAAGACACGTTCCCAAACTGGATATGTTCTTACTCGTGGAGGCACTGCAATTTCTTGGCGTTCACAGAAACAAACGCTCGTAACAACTTCATCAAATCATGCCGAGATTATTGCACTACATGAAGCAAGTCGTGAATGTGTGTGGTTAAAATCAATGACCCAACGTATCCAAATCTCATGCGGATTATCATTCGACGAGAAGCCTGTGATACTATATGAAGATAATGCTGCATGTGTTGCTCAAATGAAAGAAGGATACATAAAAAGCGACAGAACTAAACATATTCCTCCTAAGTTCTTCGCATACACCAAGGAGCTAGAGAAGAATAAATGTATTGATGTTCGTCACATTCAATCAAGTGATAACTCATCAGATCTCTTCACAAAGGCACTTCCTACGTCAATATTCAGAAAGCATATATATAATATTGGGATGCGCAATCTACGAAATTTGTGAAGAATTGTTCGTGTCAACATGAGGGGGAGTTTATGTGACTGCACCATTTTTCTCTTACTATGGTTTTTATCCCAATGGGTTTTTCCTAGTAAGGTTTTTAACGAGGCAGTATAAAAACACGTAATGAAGACAATCATTATGATCATCATCACAAGGGGGAGTGTTGAAAAATATATTTAAAATGTGTGTATTGAATATTTGAATGTTGAATATTTGAATGTTGAAAATAAGAGTTGTAAATATTGAAAATTAGTGTGTGATGATGTAGGTAATGATGTATTTTATTTTTGGATTATTTGTAAAGATTTCCTATAAATAGATCTCTCATTTGTGAAGAAAATCACAATTGAGTAGAGAGAAAATATTATAAAGTGTGTAGTTTGGTAAATTTTGAGAGTTTGAGATTTTTATTTTTTACCATAAATTTTTACTTTTTCACAACAATATTATATGTTTTAGTTAAATTAAAGGGATCTATGAGTTTACCGTTATTGTGGTAGCCGTTTTCTCTATTTGTTATTATTATTATTATTATTATTATTCTTTGTGTTCATTTTTAAAGTCAAATAATCTAATCCTAAAACAACTAGATCTTCTTCTTATGAATGATTGCATACAATACAATTTGATTTGGAGATAGTTTCAAGTTTATATTTTTCGAAAGTTTCTCTTAGATTAATCTGAAATAATATGAAGTATTAGAAAATGTACGTACATACTCAAGATTTCCTCCTCCTAATCGTAACTTGACTTCAATTACACGTTGGTCTCTCTATGACTATTCCACGTTCTTATCAATTTATTGAAATCATTAATTTAACATATTTGTTCAAGTCGAAATAATGTCAAAATATTATTTTAGATAAAATATTAATTCATTGAGTATTAATATAGAGAATTTTTATTGTAATAACAATCATCATGCATAAATTTATTCAACAATAGCAACATTAAAAATTATAAATGCTAATGATAGATAATAAATAAATAAAATAATAACAATAATTATAATAAAAACTATTAAACTAAAATTAATATTAATTTTAATTATAAAAGAATAATAATTTATAGTGACATTTATAATTATATTTTGAGTTTGGTAGGGTTAGAGGACTGTTAGTCTTATTACAATCGAGTCTCGAATACGAAATCGCATCTTATATTCAGTATTTTGGTGTCAGATGAGCCTCAATTGTTCCGGGGAATATCATTCAACAAGACTATCCAACCAAGCCAAGCCCTATAATCATGATTTCACTTCAATCACATATTGGTCCGCGGATTTCAAAACGAATTAATGCTATTTTCTGATTTTCCAATTCCACGATTTTTTTTTCTTTCTAATTAAACGTGGAATAGAGGTAACATGCAAGGATAATTTATTACCTTCTCGAATAGTATTAGTGGTTTTCTACCGACGACCTTGTGTGTGACACTAAATTAAAATTGACTTTGATCTTTCCCATCGAATATTAATCTTTTCGAAAATATATGAAATAAATTATTCACTCTTTTTTTCCAACAATATATCTTCGGCAAAAACTTGTATGAGACGCTTTCACGGGTCGTATTTTATGAGACAAATCTCTTAGTTGGGTCATCCATGAAAAAGTATTACTTTTTATTTTGAATATTGGTAGGACTGACACGTCTCACAGATAAAGATTCGTGAGACCGTCTTACAAGAAACCTACTCTATATCATCTAACGAAAATTTCACAGAACCAAACGTGTTAAAAATGCTACCTATATATAAATTTATAGCTAACAATTTGTTCACAAAAATAGAACGCTCCATAGCAAGAATTGAGTTTGCCTTATTTCTTCCTAAACATGGGATTCCTAAACTCATTCCCATCTTGCATTATCCTTCTTCTCGTTGCCCTTTTCTTGTACCAAGCCAATGCAGCCGTATTCGACATTCGAAACAACTGCCTTTACTCCATCTGGCTGCTGCAGTGCCTGGTGCAACATTTATTAGATTAATGAAAGAAAACAATATATAAAATTGAATTAACGGGACCGATTACTTCTGTTTGAAATTTTTCTAAAAGATTTGCCTAATAATGATTTGAATCAAATTGGAGAATATTATTAGATAACTTTTTCATATACTAGTGTCCATTAGCGCACGATACAAACTAGTTCAAGGGAAATGGTTGTTCAAGTCAATACATCTAACACACTTCCTTGCGACCAGAAAGGAGTTGGAGCATGAAGTTTTTACGAGACATTACCGGGTGACTGATTGGGCAATCCAACGCAGAATAATGGACTTAGACTCTTATATATATATATATATATATATATATATATATATATATATATATATATATATATATATATATATCATGTTAAGATTGATATTTGAACAAAAGATCTGTACTTGGTATTTTTTCACGAAAAACAGACTAGCTCAAGTAGAGAAGATTATCTAAGTTCATATATATAACTTATAAAGATTCAATACAACTGATGTAAAACATCTAATAATACATACTACATTTTTGTTGTGTAAGATAATATAAATGTAAAAAAATACAGAGATTAAAAAATTTCATTAAGATATATTAGTTATAGATTAAATATAAATTTAATAAAATAGGTTTAGCATATTTTTATTAAATAAAAAGAATATTTCGTAATTTGAGAATAAAGTTAATTTTGGTTTATTAAAAAAAAAAAAAAAAAACTTACAATGACACTAATTAAGTATGTTTTTCTAATTTGTAAGTTGTAACCCTGTGAGTTAACTTTAATAATAATATAATACAGATAGATATATGCAAGTTTGAGCAATAAATATTCACAACACTTGACGCCATACGTAATATGTCATCTAATTAAATTCAATGCTATTTCTGTTTTCCTCGTTATATTCAAGTCTTCATTCCACGGATATTTATTTTCCTTCCATATGTTCTAGACATAGCGTAAAGAAAAATTGGCAAAAAAATTACAAGTTTAGTCAAATAATAGTTAAAGGAAAAATTGTGATTTTGTAATAGTACAGTCGATTGGCTAGCGAAGAAGAAATTCTGGTACACAAATCTCGAGAATTAAAGTAAAAAATACGGTGTTTATGCGACCATTGACAAGTTTTAGGTTTTATTCAAATAATTTGTCAAATTTTGATTTTTATACGATAACTTGTATTTTTTGCTTTGGTCTTTTTTCCCTTAAACCACTAAATCTATCGAATATTATTTATTTTCTTTTACGTGAAACATGTCGTGTGAATTAAACCCATATTACTCAAATTAAAATTCATCTCATTAAAAAAAATTAATAAAACAAAGTGACCCTCGATATTTAAAATTAGGAGGGAAAATGTTTGTAATTTATCATTATTTTTGTTTATGTATATTTAATGTGTATAATATAAGCTTTATTATTGTCATGTGAGTCGTATAGAAGAATATCAGTGTCAAATAAACAATATTCGTTTGATTTAATAGTTTCGGAGTCATATAGAAGAATATCAGTACAATATTCATTTGATTTAATAGTTTTAAGTAAGATAAGGACCAATACAAAAAATTCCAAGTTATTAAATGAAAAAGAAACTTTGAAAAATTAAATTACTAAAACAGAAAATAAACAAACTTACAAAACTAAAATTGTAAATTTTTTTAATAATTAATTACATCATAAATATACAATTATTGGCCGATAACTTGGTCAGGCAGCAAGCACTTTTCTGGGCTAATATATATTTTGGGCTGGACTGAGAGAAAATAAATTGGTGGGCGTGAATATCATGCATAATTAACAAAAACGGTACATATGACGGGCCTCAAGCCCGGCTATTTTAATTTAACATGAATAAAAATGTTAAAAACAAAAGCCCAGAGTTTATTTAATGTTATATTTATTTCTGGTTAAATATTTTTCTGATAGTATGATAAGCATTGCATGATCAAACTCTTCCCGATAATTACTAAATTATGTCTTTTGTAGGACGGTTACATGGATCTATTTTCATGAGACGGATCAACCCGATACTTTAGCATAAAAAATTATGTTTTTTTCATGAATCGGGTCAGGTCGAGGATTCAAAATTGACATATGATACCGTTTCACAAAAAAATTTGTGTAATTGAGTATGTCTCTTGTGGAACAGTATCATAAATCTATTTATTTTGATACTGGTTAGCCCGATATATATTTAAAATTAAAAGTAATGCTTTTAGCATAAATATAATATTTTTCATGAATTGAATCAGGTTAGAGATCGGTGAGACGGTCTCACAAAATTTTGTGTTAGAAGAATTCCCAACTTACTTTAGATATTGAATTTTTTTTATTTTTAATTAGAAAGGCTTTAATTCCTACACTCACATAATCACATAAGTTATTTAATTTCTTATAATCATCATGGTTTTTCACAAATATTATAGGTATTTTCTTGTCTGTTTTATGATTATTTTGGTGGTCGGTGGCAATGATGCATCTATCACACCTATGAGAACGTGTTATTTTGATCCTAATGGATGTATAAATTCTAGGTAAAAACTTGTGTTAGACGATCTCACGGGTCGTATTTTGTGAGACAGGTCTCTTATTTGGGTCATTAATGAAAAATTATTACTTTTTATGGTGAATATCGGTAGGGTTGACCCGGTCACAGATAAAGATTCGTGAGACCGTCTCACAAAACACCTACTCGTAATTTAAGTTACGAGAGTCGAGAGCTAATTCTGATTGAGTTATTACAAAATCATCACCTCCCTTCTGTAATCGAATGGAGATTTTATTAAGAGCCAAATTATGACACTATTTTTTTTTTCTATGATTTACTTTTAATTTAATATATTTGTGTGGTAGTACAGGAAGCCGTGGACACATTCTGCTACGTGATATGCTCGGAGACGTTTGGAAACAACGATTGTTTGGCAGATTGCGGTTTGTTCGACCCTATCTACATTGACAATACTTCCAATTATTGATGAATGGAATGTGTCAACTATAAAGAGAGGAACTAGATTTGGGATTTCTGTGCTCCCAAACGCCCTGCCGACTCTTTAGACTTGGAATTTGCGGTCCTCCCAAACAAGACCATACCTGACTCTTTAGATTTGGAATTTTATGTATAAATGTCAAAATCAGACAGGATCCACCAATCTGACACGGTTCAATTCGAAAAAAATAAGGTCTGGATTTGAGGTTTTTGGGTTCGAGTCAGATCGCGTTGGACCTGATAACTGACCCGAAAAAAATGATCGGGTTGATTTGGGTTCGGTTGACGCGAAATTTTTAATTTTTTTAAAAAATATAATTAATAAATATTCCCTACATTTATATATTGTATGTCTGAAAAAATATTTATTATATATTTATTAAATTTTCATAATTTAATATTTATTTCGAACATTTTTTATTTGATTTAGTAAATATACTTTATCTTTCTATAATTAGAGTTTCAAATTTTAATCATATATATGAGAAAAATTTTATTATTATGTGCTTAAATTAAAATAGAAGTATTATTTTTTTAAAATTTTATTTAATTTTCTTTAAAGAAATTATAAAAAATTTAAAATCAGGTTATACGGGTTGATCAGATTCAGCTTCGGGTTGAGAGTTTTCAGGTTGACTCGGATTTGGTTCGAGTTAAACAATTTAGGAATAGTACTATTGTTTAACCCGACTTAACTTATCTAACCCATCCGAATTGACACCCTAATTTGCCATGCTCCCCCACTCCTAAACGAGACCCTGCCAACGCTATCTGCTGCTGCTCTCCTTCTTCAATTAATTCATCATGTTCTATTAATTAATTACTACACGACACTTATGTTTTAAGTATTATTATTATTATTATTATTATTATTAATTTCTTTGATATTTTTGGAGAAGAGTTGAGATTTTTTAACATTTAAATATGAAATTAAAATTTATTTATTTTCTAATAATATTTATATCTTAATTAAATGATGTTTGCAAATTATGATTTCAAAATGTGTTTCCGAATTCATATTTATAATTTACACAAAAACTCATGTGAGGAGATCTTATGAGTCAATTTAGTGGAACAAATATCCGATCTGATCCGACTAATGGAAAAATATTATTTTATTGTACATATGGAACGTGTCGACACATCTCCTAAATATTAATACGTTATTACGTCTTACAAGCGATATACTCAGTGTTTTATCATACATGCTTGAATTGATCTCGTTTTCTTATTTTATTTTTCTTGTTTACCTATTTATAAAATGTAATTGTAAAATATGATGATTTCGTTTTTTTTTTAATGAAAACTGTAAAAAAAAATTTAAAAGAAAAGGTCAAATGGATTGGGTTCTTGAGAGAGAGAGAGAGAGAGATATATATATATATATATATATATATATATATATATATATATATATATATATAAAGTTTCCCACGTCGTATGCATATTATTATATTAGCATTTCAAAAGACAACCAAAATAATAAAACAATTAAAAATATTTATGTGAATCACACGATCAATAATTTACAAGAAAAATGAGTCAGATCAATTATGACTTTAATATTATTTAAATATTATATTTGATTTTCAGTCGTTTGGAATTTTTCAAAAGCTTGACCAATTACAAATTTACTAAAAAAAATAATAGCGAGCTATCACATTAAAATATACTAGTATTTAACCCGTGTAATGCACGAAATAATATTATTAAAAATTAATTATTACAAAAAATGAATAATATTTACATTGCAAAAAATATATGATTTTAAAAAATAAAAATGAGAAATTATTTTTTTCGCTAATTTTGAAAAACTTTCTTAAATACAGTGAATGCCGATTAATTTTTTTGGCTGATAATCACTAACATATATCAAATTTTTAGATTTTGTTAGCCTAAAGCAATGATATGATGCTTATCATGTTTAGTGTATTGATATCGACCACCAACCTAGATACATATTTAATTCTTTAATTTTTGAGAAGTTATATATATTATTATTTTTTAACATGTGATAAATAAAAAAATTTAAATCAAATCCAATAAAATTAATGAGAAATATTTTTTTCTAAATTCAATAATTTCGTCTAAATTCTCGTTCACAAATTATTTTGTGATATAGTACATATTCGACACAGTTAAAAAATAACAACAATTGTTTCATCAATATTTTTATTTAAATACGCTTAGAATATATCCACAACTAAGAAATATAAGCTTAAACATTAGGTTCAACGTCAAAACTTTTAGCTTGCTCGTCTAAAGCTGTACTTTTTTTGACTCGCAACAGAATATTAAATAATGTAGTTCCTCTGTAGATTAAAATATGCCAAGTCAACCCAACAACGTCAAATTGTGAAATGAATTTAAGGACTTCTCGGGAGCCTTTTGGTGTTTGGGGTCCTATAAAATATTGATTAACCAGAGGATGTTAATAAAATTAATTTATAAATCATGTAATCAAATCTATATATATAAGTTATAAATTCACGTGGAATAATCAGAAAATATAAAATAACAATCAAAGTGTATCAGAATATATTGATTGATATAACATTGTAGCTATGGATCTTTCGATGCAACAGAGAATCGATCATATTATTATTGTTTTAGATGAGAGATGAAGATGAATCTATAATATGTGTGCGGAATATATTCTATCTATGCTATTATCTGTTTCTCGGAGACTATAGTCTTGTATAATATTAACAGTCTTCGATTCATCATAGAACACTTAATTAAGCTAAGTTTCTATACATAAATGAATCATATCAATTTATTTAATACTTTAGAACTCTTCGTTAATTATATCATCTTTTTGGGTCTTTTAACATATACTGAATCCATGTAAGAATTAATTAACTATGTAAGGCTACAAAATTGTTCCAACGCTAACTACTCGATCGATGATGATAGGAGGGGTGTGTTCAATGTGATAGATTTAATCTTCGTTTAATTAATACATAGTTCTAACATCTCGATCATTAAATAAAACATCCAAAATTACCTTGATTTTCATTATTCAATTACCATATATATAGTTGTACATAGAGTCTGTATATAATTGACGCTTCGTGTGAGCACTCTTTGAGAAAACTACAAGATAAAATTTTAAAACAAAGTCCAATTTTGCTTTGACATGGACATGGCCACATGGGAGAAACCAGGAATTTGTATTTAGATGGACTAAAATAAAATAAATAGGTGGGATCTTACGAATCTTTATCTGTGAGTCGAGTCAATCATACCGATATTCACAATAAAAAGCAACACTCTTTTTTTCATGGACAGGGGCGGATCTAGGATGTGGGAACTGGGGGGGCCGCTTAGTTTATTTTGCGACGGTTTTTCAACTACCGTCGTTATATGGCGACAGTTTATGATTGCGACAGTTTTCGTCACAACCGTCGCTAAGCAAAAAAAAAGGTTTCTTCAGATTTCGAACTCGGGCGGATCAAACGTTATAATTGGCTTTAGCCACTGAGATACATGGACGTATCAATCATTTTGGGGGGGCCATATGTATATATATCTGTTTATATATTTAGTTTAAAAAAAATTAATATATACTAAAAACTTTTTTTAAATTTTTTGGGGGGGCCGTGGCCCCCGTTCGCCCTACACTAAATCCGCCCATGTTCATGGATGACCCAAATAAAAGATTTATCTTATAAAATACGACCAGTTGGACCGTCTCACACAAGTTTTTGCCAAAAAAAATAAAACAACCGGAACTCAGATTTTTTTACTTTTGAATTCCAATTTCATGTTTACCCTTGAGATTTTTTTTTTAAAGGGCTATCCACAAATTTTAATTACAATTAATCTAATAAATATACTTCATATTTTAATTCTATAAACCCTAGAATTTTGATTCAAATATTGGTTCAGTCATGGCGACTAGAATATTAATATCGACATCTGACCAAGACCCGAGAGGCAAGGAAGGAGCTTCCATAACCATTTACCTCCATTAGTCGTCGGAAGGTGCTAAATTTATTTTCATAACTTAAAAAATCAACACAAATAACTAAAACTCAAAATATATTAAATATTTGGTCAAAAAATTGTATTAAATATTTATAATATATTTATTATTACAATACATGATTAAGTTTAGTTCAACTTTCCTTAATCGATATCCGGGACAAAATCCTCTATTATAAAATCCGACAAGAAAATGTGACCATGCAACCAGCCGAAAGCGACTATTCAAAATTAACCAATAAATCAATAATACACCATTTAAATAATTTCGAACAGTCCAATCCATCTCGTGTGTAAACTTCACACATCCAGACAAAGATTTCAAATGCGAAGGGATACCTTTCACTCTTTGTTCTATAAATACCTGTTCGGCTGTTCCATTTCTTCCCCACAAACATATAATTCCACACCCAAAAAAGAGGAGAGAAAAATACAGTAATAGAATCAGATTTTCCATTATTTCACAGAGCATAATGAGCTCCTTGAAATACAAACCCTTCTTCGTTTCCTTCTTGATAATTGCCCTTTTCTTTGACTACACCAGTTCGACGACTACATTTTACGTCCGAAACAAATGTCCCTTCGCGGTCTGGGCTGCTGCTGTACCTGGTGGCGGCCGAGAGCTCCGAAGCGGTGAGAGTTGGGTCCTAGACGTGGAACCTACCAGAGGCCAAATTTGGGCTCGAACCGGTTGCGTATTCAACAAAACCGGCCAAGGTATATGTGTATATATGTTGGAGGGTGTAGATTGATATGAATTTTAATTTTTTTTAATAAATAAATATAAATATAAGTTAATTTTTTATCATTTATAAATATGAATTGAAGTTTTGTACTTTGACCTCTGGTTTTGGCATCATTTCATGGACAATACGAAATATGACCTTATTTTTACGGTCATTTCAAATTAACAGTTTTTATTTAAGTGTTTAGATTGATTAAATGATTTTTGGTTATGGTTTTGAATTTGATGTTATTTTATGTATTTAGTTCTCATTATTCTCAATCATATTAAATAAAAAAATATTTTTTATATAACATTATTGTTTGCACAATATTTGGTGTTGCGGGCGTGCCAGGTGCGAAAATGCACCGATTTATGTGAAAATGATAAAATCTAACTTCTAAATATTCAAGCGACGTGAATTCTAAATTCGACCGTCAGTTATAGTCTCCTAAAACAAATGCGATGCCAAAATAAAGAAAACTATTGGAAAGTGATGGAAATAAATCCCTGACATGACTTTGAATTTACAAATCAGTAGGAAATTACAAAACACAACAATATATTAAAGAAAGCTGATGAAATCTAGACGAAGAATGCTAGGAATATGCTAGAAATCTTAAAAACTATCGCTTGAAGATTGAATTTTTTGCAGAGAGCTTTTTTTGCAGAATTGTCTGTCTAGAGTTGTGTCTCCTGTGTTGCCGATCTCCTTTTTCTTCCTAGCCGCTGTGTCCTCTTTCTCCACTCCCCCATGATCTCCACTATCTGCTCCATTAATGCCACGATTTCTACCTATCCTCCCACGTTCTTTTTCTCTTCCGCGCTCAGTGATCAGTTTTGAATCGATTAAGAATTAGTCTGTTATGGGCTTATTTAATTGGGCTTCAGAATTAACTTGGGCTTGTAATTAAATTATTTTTAGCCCAAACAATTGCCCCCCGCAAGCATTGGCCCATTGGGCCAAAATGCTTGTGTATGAGCCCAATTTTAATTGTACTTGTAGCGGCCCGTGATTTTATCTGTATGTGAGTTGGGCTTATGATAGTGGGCTGAATAACCCAAGCCCATTCACAATTGGATTTCAAGCCACTGTCTCTTGGTTTTCTTCATTCCCGCTTTCTTCATTCTCCAGATTCAAAACTCCCTATCCCACTTTCTTCAACCTCTCTGCCTCTCCTTTGTCCGATTACTCTCGTTGCCGCTGGAAGATCGCTGCCCTTAGAGCTTGCTCGCATTTCCTTCGCCGGCGTTTCTCCTACTCCATCTTGCATAATCCCACACCTCACTTTCTTTATTCAATTTCTAGATTTTAAAATCTGGCCACAACCCCTCTTCACCATTGTGCCTTCATGGTGTTTGTGAATTTGCTCCAATGAGAAATACATTAAAATTTTGTTGTTTTCATTCTCGGCTAGACAGACTCCCCAACCGTCGTGGCTCCCCGGTTCACCACAGCTTCTATCGGAATCTGCTCGCCCTGCAAGAGCGAACACTACTATCTTCTCGAGCCATGGTTTTGCGGCTACCACGACCTTACAAGATTTTCCTTCGGTTGTTTCTGCTTCTTCTACAGCTATTGGTAATCTTTCTCCATTTTTCTCGAGTACTATGTGATGTTATTCTTCCTTGAAATTTCTTGTTGTCTTGATTGGAGTAGACTCTTTATTTCTTTCTGCTTTGCATTATTAACCCTGAGGCACTTTGACTCTCCTGGAGAAATTTGAGGGAATGACGACTGGTTTGCAACAATATTGATCACTGCCATGTTACTCTATGTTATTTCCATGTTGGCTCCTTGTAGATGTTTACATGCCACTGCCTTCGTTTTTTTTCTAGTATCGAGTTCCTGTGGGGAGTTGGATGGTTTTGTGCACCCCACCGACAAACAACTGATTCAAGCCATGTGTTGGCATAACTCCCCGCTAGATCACTAGCTCCCTTGTTCAACAAACGTGCATATGACCATGAATTGGCAGCCAAGAGGTAACTCTAATATTTTCTTTGTGTGTTGCACATCACTTGGGTCACATTCCCCCTACCCAAGCAGCCATTTGCATGCATTGCACTTCAGTTGGACCTCTTTCCCACATACACATTTACTTACTGTTCTTGCATGCGGTGACTCCGCTTTGTATTTGTTGACTGTTGGTTTGATGTTGTGGTTGTCGGGTGATGGATGTGGAATGAAGGTGGGTTTGTATGTGATGTTGTGTATTGGATGTTGGAAAGGAGTTTCTATTCGTTCTTAATCCACTTAACCCAACTCATTTCAATATCTTCAATCAAAACCATAGATTGGTCTAAAACTCCCCACTCGAGATTATTCTCTTCCTTGATTCTCTATCGAAACACAATGAATCCAATATGATAAAAGTGGCCTACTGGCCAACTTTCATTGGTCTTTCTCGTTTTTTGAATCATAACCAACAAATATTTGCATTAGTGGCCTTACGGCCTACTTAAAACAAAATTTTACAACATGAAGCTAAAAACCGTACAAAAATGGCTAGATAGCCTATTTCAATACCAAATTCCACTTCTGGGTTCTCTTGGGGTTCACATAACGCCCTTGTTCTCTTCTGTTCTTCATTATTATTCGTTGTTCCGTTCGGTGAGCCCAACTCCCCGCTCGGTATGTTTCTTTCTTGCCCTATTCTAAGTGGCCTGAAGGCCTACTTCATGGGCCTGTCACTGCACACGCAAACAACCAATTTATATAATGGTGGTACGGTCCACTTTACCATTATTTCTGATACCATAAAAACATTGGAAATAAGTGGCCATAAGGCCGACTCCCTAGTGAAACAAAGGGCCTTCGAAATAATGAAAGTGGCTTATTGTCCCACTTTCTCCGATCAATTTTATTGTTGAATCATAAACAACAGATATTTATTTCAGTGGCCCTAAGGCCTACCTCACATGACATTTTGAAATAAGAAAATAAATATATACAAAAATGGCCCCGAAGACCAACTCCCCACTGAAGAAGGCCAACTCCCCACTGAATATCAGCCTTCGTATTTGCTTCACTCGCTAGCTTTTTCCTACTTCTTGGACAACCTCGGTTCCATAGGTGTCCCTTGCTTCCTCTTCCTCTAATTTGTCCAGTACTTGCTGCACATGCGCCTTCCATATAGAGGTTGCAGCTATCCCCTTTTCTTTTTGGTTTAAGTCAATCATCAACCTCCTCAATCAGCGGCTGAATTATCGGCCTAGGCGGCACGATAACAGTAGGCTTGAGGATTCTCTCCAACACAGCGCTTGGAGTCGGTGTCTGCATGTACAATGGACTTTCTTTCTTGTTATTGCTACGGATTTTAATGGGCCCAAAATCCCCATTGTAATACCTGGCATCCACTGCACTTGCACTTGTTTGAAACGGCTGTCCATCCACTTCCACGACCTCCACGTCATCCCCTTTCCAAAATAACAACAGCTGGTGCATTGAGGATGGTATGCACTGGTTTGCATGGATCCAATCTCTGCCTAACAAAGCTTGGAAGTTGGCAGATGAGTTCACAACAAAAAATGCGCAAATAGACGACATACTCCCCACAACAACATCAGCTGGGAAAAACTCAATGTTCTTGGTGGTTTTTTCCGTAAACGCAGCAACAGAAACTTCTGTGGAGATTAGGTCCTCTTCATTTTTGCCCAAATTTTTAAACATCCTCACTGGCAAGACATTCACTACCGAGCCATTGTCGATTAACACTTTGGACACTGGCTTACCATTCACATGAGCCTTAATGTATAAAGACCTTATGTCATTAGTCATATCGGCTGTTGTCTTTTCCAAAATCACATGCTTAGGCTTGTTAGGGTGATCTTCTCTGATAATAACTCCTGAACCTCTTTCGGGGAGTTTGTTGCCAATCTTCATCTCTTCAACAGCTACTTCAGACACTGACTCCCCGCACTCTTCCTCGACAAGTTTGAACCTTTCTGGTAGTATCGTCAATCCTGTGGCACAGTCCACTGATATGTGGAACTTCCCTATACAGAAACTGAATGTTTTCCTTTCTTGATTCTCATAATCACTCGGTAAATCATCGTCTTCGTCGACCCACTTATCTTCAGTGGCGGACCTACCAAAGTTTGACCTACTTCCCGCTTGTGATTCGATGACTGGCATATCATGTATGGGTTTATTGTCTACCTTAGAAAGTTCTTCCTTTTTTGCAGCCGCTTTTTCCCTCAACAGCCTTCTTTTCTGGGTTCGAGTTGGTGGCCTAGGGAATTTTCTGTGTTGGGCCACTCTCCATTCGTGGGTGAATTCTTTTTTGGCTGGACGTACAAATCTGGGTCGAACTTCCCTGACCTCTACAGTCTT
Source organism: Primulina eburnea (assembly GCF_022965805.1). Taxonomy (NCBI): domain Eukaryota; kingdom Viridiplantae; phylum Streptophyta; class Magnoliopsida; order Lamiales; family Gesneriaceae; genus Primulina; species Primulina eburnea. The sequence goes on along the minus strand of NC_133104.1, from coordinate 39,319,899 downwards.
TCTCACCGGAGCTTCATTCACACGCTGACTTTTATCATGATAAAGTGACTTCTTCCTGATTTCTATCTTTCGTGGTTCAACTCTGTTCACGTTCCTCCTGTTCGAGTATCTCTGGTGCTGATTGCGAGACGACTCCCCTCTAAACAATTGATTCTCAAGCACTGGTCTCTTGAATAAATATTGCTTCTTCGGCCTAGAGGCCGCAGATTCACCAACACTTCTGGGAAAACGCTGCTGAAATGTTCTTAGTTGATTAGTACTATACCTTACAGCGGCCTCAAATAGTTGACCTTTCGGAATCCAACATTTCTTAATTATTCGGTCTTTCATTGCAAAGAATCGGCTTCTTCTCTTGTCATTCAACAAATTTCTCAAATTTGTGACGTTCACGTTTATCGATGCCGCAGAAGGAAATGGGTCATTGTCCACTGCCATGTACTCTTGCTTGTTAGGGAATTTCAATATTCCTTTGTTGATTCTTTCCTGCAGAACATTCTTGAAAGCCCAACACAATTTAGTGGAATGATTGTATGAGTTGTGATACTTACAGTATTCTCGACTTTTCAGCTCATCCTTAGCAGGCATCCGATGATCAGGTGAAAAAGCGATGAACTTTTCTTTAACCAGAAAATCAAATATGTCATCTGTTTTGGAAATATTGAATGTGTACTGCATGTCCTTGGGAGGTTGGGAGCTATTCTTCTTTTCAGGTTCTGTCAGCTTCATTTTTAGCAGGGGAACCGTATATGAACCAGCTAATCGAATTTCTGCCAAAACATCTTCCACCTCCTGGTAATAAGATTCCATTGTTGTTTTCTTGTTAGACGACTCATCTGTCAATAGTTCCTCGTACTCCCCAACCTTCGCTGCAAGTTCAAATAAATCTCTGAATTCCATATCCTGAAACTTCTTCTTATGCTCAAAGTCTAGCCCCTTTTGTACTATTTTGACAAACTCAGTCTCTGGCAGAAACACCTTGCACTTGTTCTTTGTTTTCTTGAACCTATCAATGAACATATCAGTTGTTTCTCCTTTTTTCTGAGATATCTTTGACAAATCAGCGATGCACGCCTCAGGCTCAGTTCGGTAAAATTGAGTAAGGAATTGCTTCTCCATATCTTTCCAACTTAAGATTGAGTTTCGAGGAAGTGCGGCATACCTCGAAAATGCCGTGCCAGTAAAGGTATTTGGGAACAATCTCAACTTCAAAGTAATAAAGTTTTCCAAGTCCGCCAGCTCCCCACACCTTATAGTGAACCTAGCAATGTGCTCAAGGCTAGATTGACTATCTTCTCCAGAAAATAAGTTGAAATCTGGTACCTTGTAACATCTGGGAAATGGATTGTTGATATCTATGTGGTTGGGGTATGGCTTGTGAAATTCTGGGCGGCCAATTTGTCTCAAAGCCGGCCCATACATTTCTTGCACAGTTTCTCTCACCATATCAGGATCAATCATTGCTGCGTTTTTGTTGGGGAGCAGATGGTGATAATAGTTTGCCCCCCGAGCCTGAGCCTCTGTACTGTAACCAGCATTACATCCTTGGAAACTTCCATCAACTCCATGATAACCCAAGTGTGGTATATCATCATCCATTCCTGGTTGATACAAAGGATTAGTAATCGCATGGACTTGGTTGACAGGTTGTTTCAAACTCCCTGCTCCATCTGTACGTGGATATGGCCGAACTCTTCCACCTAAAGTTTTCTCCTTTTTATGTGATAGTGTGTAACTTCCTTCCCGTTGGTTTGGGAGTGCCAACTCTGGGCGGCGAGGATCGCCAGCCTTTGAGTGTCTTGCTCCCTGGTCGAGTTCAGTGAATTGATTACTCCCCTGATCAGCCTCTTTGACAATGGTATTTTGCTCTTTGTTGGTTGATTGGTTCGGTTTACCCAATACTGTCTTCAAGCAATCAGACACAGCTTTGGACAGTGTTTCTGATATTTCTTCAAATTTTATCGCAGCCAACGTTTCAACCAAATGATTTGAAATATGAGCATATACCTCTGGAACATGACTTGGATGCAAATCCAACTCCCTGGTCGGCTCTTCAGAAGCCGATTGTTCTATCTGTGGAGCATGAGTCTCTTCCTGGCTTGGTAGAAACTTCCCGTCTCTTTGATTGACGTTTTCTTTCCTTCTTGGCGGCATGATGGTCCCACCGGGCGTGCCAAAAATATGTTTGCACAATATTTGGTGTTGCGGGCGTGCCAGGTGCGAAAATGCACCGATTTATGTGAAAATGATAAAATCTAACTTCTAAATATTCAAGCGACGTGAATTCTAAATTCGACCGTCAGTTATAGTCTCCTAAAACAAATGCGATGCCAAAATAAAGAAAACTATTGGAAAGTGATGGAAATAAATCCCTGACATGACTTTGAATTTACAAATCAGTAGGAAATTACAAAACACAACAATATATTAAAGAAAGCTGATGAAATCTAGACGAAGAATGCTAGGAATATGCTAGAAATCTTAAAAACTATCGCTTGAAGATTGAATTTTTTGCAGAGAGCTTTTTTTGCAGAATTGTCTGTCTAGAGTTGTGTCTCCTGTGTTGCCGATCTCCTTTTTCTTCCTAGCCGCTGTGTCCTCTTTCTCCACTCCCCCATGATCTCCACTATCTGCTCCATTAATGCCACGATTTCTACCTATCCTCCCACGTTCTTTTTCTCTTCCGCGCTCAGTGATCAGTTTTGAATCGATTAAGAATTAGTCTGTTATGGGCTTATTTAATTGGGCTTCAGAATTAACTTGGGCTTGTAATTAAATTATTTTTAGCCCAAACAATTATGTTTTTCAATTTTTTTTAAAAAATACCAGTATACATAAAGCTAAACATGTATTTAATTGTTCTTCTAATTAAGATTCTCGACTCTGTTACTGAAGGTAAATGCGAGACCGGAGATTGCAAAGGACTACTAGAGTGTCAAGACTTCGGAACCTCCCCATTCACCGCCGCCAGATATGCTATTGACCGCTTCAACAACCTGGATTTCTTCGACGTATCTCTCGTCGACGGTTATAATGTAGGAATGAGCTTCTTTCCGGTTACAGGGTACTGTCGCCACTCTGCCCGTTGCAAAGCGAATATCATCCAAGACTGCCCGAAAGAGCTGCAGGCACCGGGCGGGTGCAGGGATGCGTGCTCGAGCTTAAAGGAAGACAAGTACTGTTGCACACCGGCGTATTGTGGGCCGACGGTTTACTCGGAGTTTTTTAAAGAAAAGTGTCCGAAATCTTACAGTTATGCCAAGGACGATGTCACGGGCATGTTCTCTTGCTCGACGGGTACCAAATACGCAGTTATATTTTGCCCATAGATAATTGTTTTTATTATTATTATTATTATTATTATTATATTCTTTTTTTTTTTTACAAAAGGGTCCAATTTTTGTTTCTTGAATTGATTGTAGGGTTTTTGACGAAATAAATTGCGTGTTTTGTTGTGAACATGCAAGTGATTCATTGAAATTTACATCTGTGTACAATACTTGTATCTCTTGCTAAAACCAACTATTCATGTTCTTGAAAATTTTAAATAACTAAATCACCTTCTAAAAATTAGAATCAAGTACTATGAATATTGAAATCAACGTTTTGGGCATAATTAAAAATTAAATTGTATAAGTTTCGAAAATATTAATAAACATAATTTTTTTTATTATACCAGGAAAATGGGATTATTTGCAACTATCAAGATTCAAATCATGGCATATCCAACAATCGAGAGAGGATTATATCGCTTTAACAACCATTACTATTTACGTAATTCGAAATTATCAATTAGATTTAGGACGAAATCTAGAAATCGATCATTGGATATAAATATGCAAAATGCCAAAATCCATTAGTATAAAAATTGGAAAGTAATGAAAATAATAAAAAAAGACCCTATCATACCAAAGTCAATGTATCACAGGGTGCAATACCAAAGTCAATGTATCACAGGGTGCAAGTATTACGCAAATAAATTTATTCTTGAAAACTAATGGTCGATTTTGACCACATTTCAACAATTGTTTTTAAACCGAAAATATATGTGGATAAAATTTATTTATTTAATCGATTTTTTTTATAGAACGTAAAACAACACAAATGATTAAAATTCTTTTTCAAAAAAATTAAAATAATTTAATTATACATCTGTATACTATAAGTAGAGTGAGTATAATGTGAGACAGTTTCTCGGGTCATAATCCGTGAGACGGGTCAACCCAACCCATATGCACAATAAAAAATAATGCTCTTAGCAGAAAAAATAATAATTTTTCCTGGGTGATCCAAATAAGAGATTCGTCTCACAAATACGACCCGTGAGACCGTCTTACACAAGTTTTTGCCCGATGAGTATATCTAGTAAAGTATCATGTCTTTCCTCCAAATAAAATTCCATTTGATAAATATTTATGTTTTATACAGAATTTTTTTGTTCTTTTTCGATTTTTTTTTTACAAAAAAAGTTATCGTATTCAGTCGTGAAACATTCCATCAAAACATCATGAGAATTTTTTTCTTCTTGTTTTTGGAATTTATTTGCATAATAGATTCACAACTAAATTTACTTACTAGTGATATAGAGTTATTTGAAAAAAAAAGATTAAAAAAATATTTATTTAGAGATGCGTATGAGATTTACATATCAAAATTCAAAATGCTAGTGTAAGGTCGAAGTTTGTCGTTTTACCAAATTTATAACAAGTGGTAATAGTGCAACTCAAATCGTACAGTAGATCGAGAATCATGATAGGATCTCTCTACCCAGGATAATTATTGCACTCTAACAACTCCCATCTCAATAATTACACACATATCAATGAGAATTGAACTCGTAATTTTGATTCTAATGTAAATCATTAGACCAAAAGTTTGTCATTTTACCAAAAATTATAAATTGTGATAATTGTACAACTCAAATCTTTTAAATCGTATATCAACCAAGATCCATGGTTCGATCGTTTTATCCAATATGAGCAATTACTCCAACAACTAGCATTGTGTTTGATATATGTGTTGGAATCTTATATTAAGTAACTATCGATAAATTTAATAATTTATCTAAAATATTTTTAACATATACACATCAATAAAATTTAAAATAATTTTTTACTTATAATATTGATTTATAATTTTGTAAATCTACATTTAATGTTGATTTCAAATTAATTTTACCTATGATTTTGTCAATTTAAATTGGGTTTTTTTTCCTCCCATTCCCAAAAATAAAAAATACCTTGTGTTCCACGTGGCATCATGTCCGCCGTTGATCGAATGCAGTACTTTTCACTCAAAACTCCAGCGATGACTCAGTATTAAGTGTGTACCCTAGATCCCCACAAGTCCGGCGTCGCGAAGAATCATACAATACAATTCCCGAAAAATCCAGAGAAATTATTTGGAAATTTTCTCGATTGAAAGGATTTTTCAAAATTTCTGAATTCCGGCATGGCTTCATCTCAGGTAATTGAATTTATTTACTCGTTTAATTTTTCACGATCTAGTTACAGATCATGTGCTACAAACGAGAGTTACCTTGTGCGAGGATCAGAATACGAGTTAATGATCCGAAGTAAGAGGTTGCAACACAAGTTTTAGATTTGAAGGCCAGTTTACAAAAACTAAAAATTAAAATTAGAGGGGGGGATTTGCAGTCAATTTGTTGCCTCAGTGTCAGATTCAATGTCTTAATCGGGGGTAAACCACCGGAATTTGACCATGCAGGGGAGGGAACTGTGTGAGTTTGGTCTTGGATCATACCCATATGGATAAAACTGTCCGAGGTAATTTTATTTTAAGGCAGTCAAGAATCCAAAGCAAATAATAAGAATTCTTATAGATAAGGTTAGTCATGGTCAATAATAGGTTGTTTAGGGAAGAGGATTATGGTGAATAAGATAAGGTAGTGCCTCAATTATATCGTTGATGTCGTCAATGACATTATATTATTAGAAGTATATTGTGTTTGTAGCGCTTGTATGTTATACGAGCTTCTAAAACAGTTTGTTGTATTTGGTAATTTTGTTAGATTGATTTTATTATTATGATTGATTAGTGATTGTAATGTTGAATGATGGATGTAACCTCTCAAAATGATAATAAAAAAAGTTTCATATCCGCATTCCTTGCGTTTTGCCCAATTCAACTCAAACTTCGGTTTTATGGCTTTTTTATTGAATCGAAAGTCAGAGCCCTTTCTCATGTCATCTCCTCAACTACATCATTTTTCAGTGGATTGTAAAAGCCTGAAATAAGATTCAAATGGCTAGTTTATTAAGCGAAAACCTCGGAAATATATGCCAATCCACAGTTTGTTGAGAACCCAGTGTGGTATGTTGATTTATGTATAGTTATTTTCTGGGAAGAAAAGCAAAAAGAAAACTTCAGAAATGTGAAGTTGATGTCTTGATTTATTGCCTGTGGATTTGGCTTTGATTTATATACTTCTTGAATAATATATTAGATGCATCACAGAAAATTACTTAGTTTAATTGAAAGTGCTGCGATGAGTTATATTGTAACATTAGCAGAATTGAATGACAAACCCCTAGTGATGGTATCAGCCTAATATATTCACATTGTAACGGAATCTTGAGCTCTAATTTCTAGATTTGGTTGTGCACTAAGCTTTGCAGGTGACTTGGATGCTCGATGTGGATGTATGGAAAACTGAGATAGCTTACTGACTATAAGTTTTTTTAGAATTTTTATTTATTTGGATCAACATATTGTACTGCAAAAATGCCTTCATGACTTGTCCAACTCTTTCGTGTAGACACTACACCTAAGTACTATGCATGATAGGAAAAATTGCTTAAAAATCTCTAGAAATGTTTTTTTTAACCCAGATATCCTTATTGATTATTTCTCGCTTTTAAATACCCTTATAATAATTTTGCATTCCAAAAAACTCAAATTTGCAAAATAGTAGTATACGTTTTTTTGTGAAAAAATAGTAGCAAGTGTTTGGTTGTGGAAATATTTTTATTGGTTTTTAAGTAATGTTTCCTGCTTTATATTGCCGTGGATTTTCTGTTTGCATGAGAAAATAGGTGAGTTGAACTTGAGGTTTTTCGTAGCATGCAAATGAGATTACTCTTTACTTGAAGTGTATGGCTTTCAATTTATTCTTTATTTATTTATTCTTCTATGATTAGGCACGATTACAACCCGACCCCTTCCTAAATGAACTTACCAGCATGTTTGAGCGAACAGAGGAGAAGGGATCTGTGTGGGTTACAATGAAATACTGTGAGTTTTTCCCCCTTGTGTCTGTCCATTCATGGTATACACCTTGATATACTTCAATATCACAATGCGTGCTGTTCTGTTAACATTGAGACAACCTCCTATTTGTGCTTTCGTGTGTATCCAGCTTCTGGAAAATCCAAGGTTATTAGGAATAAGATTAACACTGCTGGAGAAAATCTTGAATATAAGTGCCTTATTCGAGCAACTAATGGAAAGAAGACCATTTCCACTATGGTATGTTCAAGTTATCTCTCCTTTTCTTTTACATTTCATTTCCATCTGTTAGCCAATCTGGTGAAGGCTATCAAAGGATCGAGTCATGTGAAGTAAACAGTGTTGAGCCAGGCACAAGCAAGTAGTGGCAGTGCCAGAAGAGAGCCGGAAGGGGGGCAAAACTAAAAATAGAAAAATTTAGGTGGCAGCTTTTAAGTGTATGCTCCATAGAAAAATTTAAGATTGAGGATGGTGACCCCATCCCTACAGCTTCCCTCTGCCTCCACCAGTTCACAACTGATGACTGATCAATCCTTTTGATGTATCTATCACTTTTTTAACAAGGAAAAAAACATTATGGTTTTAAACAAGCCAGTCATTGGAGATTTATGAGAGCGAAATATCCTATGCTAACTTGGGTACACCCCAATTTTTTTTTTTCTTTTTTTTTTAAATAGGATATGATTTTAGTGCTTCGGCACTTGATGTGTCAGGCCATCTTTTCTTAGCCTGAGTTTTAGGGTGCTTCTTCCTAGTTTCTTTGCAACAAATAAATGTTATTTCAAATGTAAGGTGTGGCGGCATTTGTGCTTTCCAGTTATTGGATGTCATTATGGATCTCTGAATTTAGGACCTCAATCCCCCATCCCTCCCCCCATCTCTTTCACTACCCACTTCTGATACTAAAAATTTCCGAGTCAGATAGGTTTGTGACAGACTTCTGTCAGAAACAAATTTATTTTTTTATAGGCGGTTGCAATTGGATAGACTACACCCGTGTATGCATATAAGATTTATAATGGCACATATTTGAATGGACTCAGTTTTGTTTTAAATTCGGGATGACAGGTGGGTCCGAAAGATCACCTACGTTTTCAATCAAGTTATGCAACTATATTGAAAGCTCGAATGACTGCATTGAAGAAGAGAGAGAGGAAGGAAAAGAGGAAGGCGGCAGATTCTGATAAAAAACCGGATTCAAAGAAGCAATCAACTATTGCTAAAGCCTCGTAGCTTAATGTCTTTTTGATGTATGTTTACTTTTAAATCTTGAGTAAGCTAGTTACGTTAATTGACACCTGATGGTCCAGCATTTTGTGGAACATTTAAAAATTACACAGCATTGTGATTTGCCATACATCCATCATTTATGAAGATTTTGACAAAATGGCTTGCTCCAAGTTCCAACAATGGTCTGAATGCTCGACTCTGCCTCCGGTCATATATATTAAAAAAATTTGGGGGCGGAAGGGCGGGGGGGTGGTGGGTGAGTGGTGGGGCTTGGTCTAAATCAAGCCCACATATTTTTATATGCTTGTCTTATTATTACATACTATTCACTATATCATAAAGATTTTAAAAATAATAACTAACTTTGTCAAATAGAAAATTCTCTTCTATAAATCCCCTTTCTCATAATTCAATAATTTTTAGAAGAACGCAAAATATAAAAAAAATTGCTATTCAAACATTAACTTTAAAAAATTACTCATTATTGTGTTGATGCCCATAAAAAAAATATTATAGAACAAATGTGCCGATGCCCACAAAAAAACTAAATATTTATTTCTCCAAACACTGGTACATTGATAAAACTAAAAGTTCTCTCATTAAATATGTGTGGTAAGAATTAAAAAAGAAAAGAAAATAAGGAATTTAAAAAAATATAAATTAATTTTATAAGAGTTGCTATAATACAACAATCATATGATTAAAAATTGATGAAAACCAATGTCTGCTGTTAAATGACCCCAATAAAATAAAATAATGAGCAATTTTTTGGGATGTGGCCGATTTAGGTTTTATAGTTGTTCTTCATGGCAAAAACTTGTGTTAGACGGTCTCACGAGTTGTATTTTGTGATATGAATATCTTATTTGGGTCATTCATGAAAAAATATTACTTTTTATGCTTAGAGTATCACTTTTTATTGTGAATATCGGTAGGATTGACCCGTCTCACAGATAAAGATTCATGAGACCGTCTCACAAGAGACCCTACTCGTTCTTCATTCTTTTAAATTAGAAACTCTAATAAAACGATAAACATGCGACGAAAGCTGTGAATTTTTGTGAATATAATAACTCAATGTGTATTTCTCGATCAATCATATTTTTATTTTGCGAATTTAAGGATGTTATAAAAAGAATTTAGAAGAAATTTTTTAATTTTAATATCAAATAATCGAGTCCCCCGTATAAGCCGGGAAAGGAGACGTCATTAGAAAAATATGTCCGAATATAATGGTGTCATAAAAATTTTCGGATTGAGGTAATTACAGTGAATATCGTTGGATAGGATAAAATGTTTGTGTTCTTATAAATTAGCATGCATATATGTATATCCTCTTTCGAAATTTTTTAACACTAAATGAACTTTTATTTAAATCGTGGCTATTAACCACGGCTTATATAAATCACCGCTTAATTTAACCACGGTTTTTTTCAAACTGTTGTTAAAATTATCAACCGTTTCTTTAAACTATGGCTAGTAGCAATAGTTTATTTACATCATTGCTATTGTTAGCGTCAACTTTGTCAAACCGTTGTTAAAAGTAGCTACAGTTTTTTCAAACGTGTCTAATAACAACAGTGTATTGAAACCGGTGTTAAAATTATCAACAGTTGAAAATAGTAGCAACATTTTATTTACATCATTGCTATTGTTAGCAACGACTTTGTCGAACCGTTGTTAAAAGTACGTATGGATAATGTTTTGAGGGTAGCAGCAGTGGGGCTTCTCCACTCAACTGTGGAGTTTACGAAGAAAATGAAAATGGAAGGTTGGAGATTTGATTGAACAAAAAAGAGAGGAGTGTGGAGGGAGAGGACTGTGCAAGGTGAGGGACAAAGTGAATTGTGGGGTATTTTTGTCATTAAAATAAAATGCACAAAATTACCTATTAAGTTAAAATCATATGAAAAACTATGTCTTCTCATTTTACATTATTCATCTATATTTTTAAATTTTTATCAGTCAATTTATCTTATCATTCATACCGAACGAATACTCCGATCATACATTGTATATATGTGAAAAATATATGCGACTATTTTGCAACCGCCGGAACAGGAAGCACAGCCTCCGAACGAGGGGTCGCGCAGGAGTAATATTAATGCATATATGATTTGATCTGTCATTGAACTGTTAGCATAAATATTAATGTTTTTTTGAATATTATATATACAAGATATGTAAGTCTTCTTTTTGCTGGAGTTTTTAGCTTAATTTGTTAAGTTTTGGACGTACGTTAACGTGATGCATGTATTTGGACGAAGTTGATTTTAGTTGAATTTCAGCAAAAAATTGCTTTGTAATAATGTAAAACTAAAGGACATTCAATGTGTTATGATGAATTCAACTGAGTAAATGATATAGAAATTAACTAATAAAAGGGGTGGATTCAAGATTCAAATTGATATTAAAAAATTAAAACCGAACTTTCGAATAAACCGAACCGATTTTTCAAATTAATTTAGTTCAGTCGTTTATTTTGGCTGAAATCGATATTTTATCAAACTCTATACTGTAATTGAGGTATGTCTCTTACTTTCTGATGTCTACTCTTTTGGTTTAAAAATAATTTGATTTTTTCCCATCATATGAGTTACCTAACTAGAAAATACAATCATCCCAAAATTATTTTTAAAATTTCGTAAATAATTCTCAAATATTTCAATCAATTGATTGATTTTACCAAAATCGCAAAAATAGAATTTTAGAGTAGAAAAATCAAATTGAAAATTCATGTACATTATATGTCAATATTCACAACTCAGATAATCGCAACTAAATATTCGACATAGTTTTAGAGTTGTTGAATTTTACCCCAAAGTCGTATATTTTCTGAACTTACGACAATAAATAAACCAATAAAGGGGGATGAAGTGTGATTATAAGGATTGTTCTATTTTAATTTTTTAACACGAGTTGAAAATAAATAATAAAGAAATAAAAAATCTTGGGTTAATCGTACATGAATGAGAGTAATATTGAGATGGATGACCTCTCGAGAAGTTCTCATGGGTCAAGCTGTTGACGTTGCACCGCTTGATCTGGTTAGCTAAGTGGACCATAAAAGAGTGACAACAGATCTTAACGAGTAATACTGCCTTTGCTAGTGACATGACCGACAGTAAAGAAACTGTAAGACTGATATCTAATATATATGATATACCACCAACAGATAAGACATGCACCTTCCCGGGCTCATGGGCCTAACAGTCCGACCCATTAGGACCCCAGTATGTGCACTCTGTACTGCTACAATTATAAAGAAATAAAGTTGTGTCTTGGCTGACATTTATAGTTTTTGGCCTAGTGATAAGCATTTAATCATGACAAAAACTAAGAATTTAAAATAAAAATAAAAAAGTGAAGCTGAAGCCCACCTTAGCCTAAGGATGGCTCCGCACCTAAACTGGTAAATCAATAAATGAATGAAAAAAAAAAAATTAATTGCAAAGAGAAATTTTCTTGGAAATTACCTTAAAATTTTGGAACAAATTGTATTTATGTATGAGAATTGAGAATTAATAAATGTATGTTATTTTGAATATAAAATGAAAGGGAGAAAGTTGTCTTGCCGGTCTGTTACATTAGAGAATGTTATATTTATAATCTTTATTTATAAAGTGGCCTTGATTACTAAAATATTACATAGATTTTACTTTAATAATATAGATTACAGTACATTATGAATGAGTTTAAATGTAATATTTGAATAAAACATCCATAATTTCCATTGTTCACGTAGTTTAAATTTAGATAAGATCCATAATTAATATTAAACTCTTTATAAATTTTCAAATTTACTAAGTTATTTATATCCACTATCAAAATATAGAATGGGTTAGAGTGCGTTTCATTGGAGACCGTCTCACGGATCTTAATATGTGAGACGGGTTAATCCTACCGATATTCACAATAAAAAGTAATACTCTTAGCATAAAAAGTAATATTTTTTCATTAATGACCCAAATAATATATTCGTCTCACTAATACGACCCGTGAGATCTTTTCATACAAGTTTTTGCCAATGAGTTAATGTTTTTTTTACCTTAAAAATTAAATTATTAGTGATATAATTTGTTAGACAGAGTTTAATTTTTTATTTATTAAAATAATAACATATATCTAGTTCTTTTTCTTTTTTCAAAAAAAAAAGGAAAATATAAGGGGTTGCTCTTTTCTAATATAATATTTTAGAGAAAAACCGTCTGTAATTCTATATTTTACTCGCATTTCTCACTTGATAGTTCATTCATTCATCTTCTTCCAAAGGAAACCGATTTTAAATTTTGGGGTGAGTTCTTTTCGTTTCTTGTAATTGATTAGATTTTAGAGTCGGTTAATCGGTGTAATTTCTGATGAATCACAATAACATGCGAGGATGGTATCCACCTGGGATCGGCAATGGCCGCGGTGGCGGAGCCTTAAACCCGAACCCTGTTTTTCAGAACAGGAACCCGCATTACTCGCAGCTGCAACCACCATACCCTCAACGAACGGGACAGAATCAGCAGCCGCAGCAGTGGATGAGGCGAAACCATGGTGTCTCGACTGTTCCCGATTCTTCTAATGAAATCGAAAAAAATGTTCAGGGTGAAGCCATCGGTTCCACGTACGTTTCTTCAATTTCATTGTCTATTAGAAGGAAATTTTTTCAGTTTTTTTTAAATCTATTTTCCGTTAATGTTTGTGTTTCATGCAACGTTGGCCTGTTTTTTCACTGTTTTGGTTTTTTGTCAACTTCATGGATATTGATGTCAAAAGTTGTAGCTTTTCTCCCTGATGTTTTATGTAATAATGCTTTTGCGAAGAACGGGATCTTTAAATTCACGTAATTTGCTTTTAGTTATTATTGTTTTTACTTTTCTTACCTAACGAGCTTCACTTCTACTACCGAAAAGACAAGTTTGCACTTCTCTTAAAATCGAAGAGATCGAGAATATTTGTTTCTACCATTTTTTTGTTCTCGAATTTACTCGGAGACTTACTCTTCTATACTTTGGTCGTGCCATTTAGTTCACGAGATTGGAAGGCTCAATTGATGATTCCGCCACCTGATACCCGGTATAAGACTGAGGTAAGCCTGTAAGGTGAACGTTACTAGTTATGGTTGGGAGTGGTTGCTTACGTTCTTTTGATAGCCTTATGTTTTTTGTCTTGCTAACCGAGATAAGTTGGTCGAGTACTTCATCTGGTGGAGTACTTGGCAGCCAAAAGAAGGGGTTTTCAGTGTCGTATCCGAAGTTTCGACTGCTATTAGAATGTAATATAGCAAGGAAGTGAAACTTTTGTTATCCCTCGTTAGTACGACTAGCAGACATTTATTCTAGACAGGGAAATAATAATTTAGTGATTTTACTGTTTCCAAGTTAAGAATTTGTGACATAAAAAAACGAAGAGGGATCGAATCACATATTTGGTTATGATAAATTTCCATCAATATAGAAATCTTGGGCATTCATGATCAAGGCTGGTATGTAAACTCTCTCTTTTTTCAATTTCCTGCTTTTTCTCTCTATATGTGCTTAGGCCACCAGAATTGTCATCTGATATCACTAACAGTTGATTGCTTGCGTATAACTGCACTAGTAATAAGATTTGCCACTTCTATTTCTCATCTGCAATAGGGTGGTGGTTCAGTGATCTTGGGAATGATGGAAGTTCATGTTACCTTTGACTTTACTCATTTTCGACATGGCCCTGAGGCACCATTTTGCTCCAACTGATTGCCACACGATAATTCCTTCGTCACTCTTTCTGTTAAGCTTCCATTGTAGTAGAATGGAAACACACACACATGCCTCATATACAAGGCGCATGCACATATAATGGCACGTAGATATATATACATGCATTGTATTGGACACGCGGAATATAAATGCCCATGTGGCAGGTTAAAATGAGATCATCCTCCTTTTTTCCCCTCTTAATATGAATATTTTTTTCTGAATTAAATCATCCAACGAAAAAAGCTGGTTTCTCTGGCTTGCGTTTTTGTTGCATTACCCAATATGCTTTCTTCCATACAGGATGTAACTGCAACCAAAGGAAATGAGTTTGAGGATTACTTTCTGAAACGTGAACTGTTGATGGGAATATACGAGAAAGGGTTCGAGAGGCCTTCTCCCATCCAGGAAGAGAGTATCCCTATTGCTCTTACTGGTAGCGACATTCTTGCCCGTGCTAAAAATGGTACTGGGAAAACTGCTGCATTCTGCATTCCCGTATTAGAAAAAATTGATCCGGATAACAATGTCATTCAAGGTATCCATGCACCTGTTATTTGGTCGAAAGAACTATTTATCCAGTTGTACAAAAAATTTCTTTGTGGTGTTCATATCGGTAGCCGTTCAAAAAGTTGTATGAAAATAAATATTGTCAATCTCTCTTTTTAACCTGTGTATGAATAAAGTATGGTCAATCTCTCGTTTTAACCTTTGAAAGTGTTTGCTGCTGTGATTTGTGTGAGAAATTTCGTCGCTTCATTAAAATTCCTCAAAACTAGTGAATCTTTGAGGAAACGAGCATTAAGTCTGCCTTTTCAATCCAGTATGGTTTGAGGAAATATTGCAATTCTCTCATAAACTAGTATATTGTATGAAACTTGCTGTGAACTTGTTTAGTCTATTATAAATTGAATTTTTTATTATTCCTAGGGAGGAATACAGAATTCGAGTCAAAATATAGATAACATGAGTTGTTGACAGGTCAAGACTTGCTGCTCACTCCTTACCGGATTCAATATCAATTCGAAAGTTATGAACCTAAGTCAAATTTTGATTTAATGATGATCAATCTGAATCTACTAAAAAGGTCAATAGTAAGATCCGATGAATTTTGTTATTTGACTAATTTGATTTTGTGTCAAATTATTGACCCAGAAACTATATCTTTTTTATATCAAGAATGATTTTAATGTGTGCTGATGTAGTACCTGATATTTAATGAAGTAGAAAATGTTGTCACCTCCACATATCGTTCCCTGAAAACTATTTCTATGCACAAGTTTTTAGTTTTTCCCAAGTGGTTATGCTGTGATTGACGCTTACAAGTTGTTTTTGATTTATCTTTCACAGAGTAATTTGATTATCTTTTTATCTGTTCCATTTTTCCATGAAATTATATTTGGTAGTATTTGTAGTTGTCATGGGCACAGTTGAATTGAATTTGCTGGTTAAATTAATCTTTGAGATGAATTCATTTTCAAGTTATATGGAAGAAGTGATTTCCATTATCCAGAAAAGGAGTGATTTTCCAGATTTCTTCAAATATAGGAAAGTTTTAGATCTTATGTCCCCATATTAGTTTTTTGTAGTTCTTAAGAGGTTAATTATCAAAGCCACCTTAAATTAAGGTGTCGAGGTTTTACTGTTTATTCACTAATGTTATTGAAACATCGTATCACTTGAAGGATATCATTTTCTTTGCTCTATCCATGTCTTATGTTTTTTGACCTGTGAATGTTGATCATCGATTACTTTGTGAAAATTCATCAATTAACTCTGATGCAGTTAACTGCTCTGTCATGTCCTTATTCTAAGCATCTAATTGTGTGTTTTTGCTGATGAATGCAGCTGTTCTATTAGTACCAACTAGAGAATTAGCACTTCAGACATCTCAAGTCTGTAAGGAACTGGGAAAGCACTTGGAAATTCAAGTGATGGTGACCACAGGAGGAACCAGTCTGAAGGATGATATCATGAGGTTGTATAAACCTGTCCATTTACTGGTTGGAACTCCTGGAAGGATAGTTGATCTCAGCAATAAAGGGATATGCATTCTGAAGGATTGTTTAATGCTTGTTATGGATGAGGTTCGTGTCTTCTTACTCTTTCCCCCATTTTGGCTATTTAATATTAGTATTTCTCTAGTGTAGACTTCTGGTGCTTCTGTATCATTCTCAATGTATCTCTCAAACCAGAGTTTCAAATATTATTGCGACTATCTCTTTTGCTTATTCTGGTGTTTAAAATATGCTAGCTTTAAATATCATTTGGATTCAATGTTTCAGGCGGATAAGCTTTTGTCTCCTGAATTTCAACCTTCCATAGAGCGGCTGATAAATTTTCTTCCTCGGAATCGGCAAATTTTGATGTATTCAGCAACATTCCCGGTGACCGTGAAAGATTTTAAAGACAGATATTTGCATAAACCTTATGTCATTAATTTAATGGACGAACTCACACTCAAAGGTATTACCCAGTATTATGCTTTCGTAGAAGAAAGACAGAAAGTTCATTGCCTGAATACACTTTTCTCTAAGGTTTGATTATAACTTCTCAAGTCTTGATTATGGCAGCCTTCTTCTTCTTTATGGGAAATGTGTAATACTTTTACTCTTTACAGCTGCAAATTAACCAGTCAATAATCTTTTGCAATTCTGTGAATCGAGTGGAGTTGCTAGCGAAGAAAATCACTGAGTTGGGTTATTCTTGCTTCTATATTCATGCTAAGATGCTGCAAGATCATCGTAACAGGGTATTTCATGACTTCCGAAATGGTGCTTGCAGGAATCTTGTTTGCACTGGTATACTACTGATTTTTCTATCTGCCTTGATGAAATTCTATAGTTCAATGTGAGTTACATAAATGTAATGGAACGACAATAGTATATGTGTGTGCTTAAACACAATGTTTGGCAGTACCAAGATTTGCTTTCGTGTATTATACAGATTTGTTTACGAGAGGAATAGATATACAAGCTGTCAACGTTGTCATCAATTTTGATTTCCCTAAGAATTCAGAAACTTATCTTCACAGGGTATGTGGAATTAACTTTTGAAGAAACAACTCATCAAAGAAAAAAATTGGGACTTGATCAAAAACCGAACTTGATATAATGAATTAATGTTGGTATGTTTACTTGTTTAGGTGGGTCGCTCGGGGAGATTTGGGCATCTCGGATTGGCTGTCAATTTGATCACTTATGAAGACCGCTTCAAATTGTATGTGTCTTATCTTTCTCCCTAAAACAGCTTTTGCTTGATTTCTCTGTTTTGCTTTGCACTCGAAACAAGTTCACCGCATTGATAGTAAGACTAAATTTTTGTACCATTCTCCTTTTTCTTTTTCTTTTCTGCTTGGCTTCCCCTTTGTTTTCAGGTACAGGATTGAGCAGGATCTTGGTACAGAAATAAAACAAATTCCCCCTTTTATTGATCAAGCTGTTTACTGTCAGTGATACCTAAACCATATCGTGGTGAGTTCCTCAAGCATTTGCCATAAAGATGTGTACGTACTGTTTCCTAGTCTGTCAATGTGGTTCTATCAAGACTTCTGTCTCTCTTATCTAATTTTTCATGTATGTTCTTAGGATACCAAATAAAGATTGAGGGGTTTCCATGTTCTTGATTATGTTTTTGTGCAACTCAGTCAAGATGGAAACCAGCTGACGGTTCAGTTGCTGCTTGGAGGCTTGGATATCTGAATGACTTGGGTAATTGGGACACCGCTTTATTTTTTGAAAGCACGATTAACCAAAAATCTGGGGTTCTCTCCATCACTGCATCTCATGTGTTCGTTGCGAGCTGTTGTTACTTACGACTTTACTTGTATTCTCTTGCTATAATGTGTTTTCCTTATCAGCAAAAGTTTGAGTAGGTTTTTCTGACGTAGTCCTTAATTGTATCGTTATTCAGCTTGTAACTAACAGTTGGAATAATCTTGAATGGATTATGATTATGGGGACGGATTCTAAGATTGAGTAGGTTTCATGTTTTTTCCTCTTTCTACTATAAAACTATTTCATTCATAAATCTTTGGGCAACCATTGGGTGTGTAAGAACTCTGTCGAACTTCCAAACTAAATTTGATTCTGCTATGATCGAACGAAGTTGGAGTTCGATGCCATGGATTCAATAATCTCGAAATAATTAACAATTTAAGAATGACTAGAATCACAACATACTAGCAGAATAAGCATATGCGTTGATATTGAATGTTGACATACATGTATCAAATCACAAAGTGAACATGGTTGGGTAAAGGAAGAATCTCTGTGAAATTTTAAGGTTCCTTGAAATTAATACTAAAATTGTGTTTTGGTAGTATGATGAAAAAAAATTGGATTTGGTGGGATTTGAAATTAGAATCATCATTTTTAAGTGTATGATTTCAAAACAAAATTGGTAGAGATTTTATTTGAATTCTTTGGGGATTTGAACTATGGAGAAAATAGAAAATATTATTAATATTAATTTTGTATGTCTATTTCATAAATTTTAAATTGTTTTCAAATTTAATAAAATATGATAATCTTAAAATCATTTACAATAAGTTCGCATTTTATTACTTGGAGAGAGTTACGTAAAAAATCAATAAAATATTTAATATTTCAAAATTTATATAAGTTAGTAAAAACCTTATTTTTAATAGTAAAAGTCTTATTTATGAAACTTTGGTCAAGCTTCATGCCAAACTTTAATTTTTTCTAATTCTTAAAAAAATATTGAATAATACTATGATTTTTTCTTGTTTTTTAAAAATATTTTATTCCATTTGTTTCATCTCACAATATATGAATATTTGCATAAATGTTGTTAATAAACAAGATATTTTAAACAAAAATGTGTTATAGAATTTTTTTTTATATTGAATGATATTACTTTTAACTGTCAAATCAAATTCTTAATATTTTAACTTTTCCGTCAAAAACTAAAATAAAATTATAAATCCATGATTTAAAATCCAGCTTCTTCCAAATAGGAAGGAGATTTAAAAAAAAATGGAAAACGTAACATTCACCTCCAGGGGGATTTTATCTCTGCCAAAACCTTCATGATATTTTGTTTCCATTTCTAGGTTTTATCTCTTTTATTTCCTTTAGGGTAAAATTTGTGTGAGACTGTGTCACGGGTCGTATTTTGTAAGATGAATCTCTTATTTGGATCATCCATAAAAAATTATTATTTATATTAAGAGTATTAATTTTTATTGTGAATATCATTATGATTTATCCGTCTAACAGGTAAAAATTTGTGAGACCGCCTAGTTCTATTAGAAGGATTTATGATTTTAAAAATAGAACCTTGAGAGAAGGAAGAGAGGAGAGACGCCGCAGAGAAGCAGTAAGGATAATGTTGGGCTTGAATAGTCTAAATTGGGCTTCGCGACGCTGGGCCGACCACTACTCACTGGACCTTCCTCAATTATTGGGCCTCTAACGGAGAAATCTGAATAGCAATTATTCGAACAAGGTTATGTTCAGATGGGAAAGCTCAAAAATTGTTTCTTTAGAAGCCTTCCATCTTAATATCAAAATTCTCAACCAATGCATTTTTTTTATAAAAAAAAATAATTTCAAATTAGCAATGATGTTTTTCACATTTACATTTGATCAGCCAACACAAAACTATTCTCAAATAACTTGTTTATATTCTTTTTATCTAGTAAAGATTCTAAAAAATCGAATGAGTCCAATTCGAACTTATTTTGATCCATTTGTCGACATGAGGTTGCATTTGGACGGTGGCAGTTGGAATGATTTCAAATCTTGCAAACATGCCTGCTCAGGTTGCATGTTTTATTTCTAAGAAAATTGTTTGGCTGTAGTTCTCTTAGTTAATTCTTAATAACAACGATGGATTTCAAATTCTTACTCGAATTAGTCATTTGAAATCTATGCTTTTTCAAATTCATAATTCGAAATCAGATTCCCCAATCGAAATAGAGCCTAAAAATTGGATGTAATCCTTTGATTAAACATGTGTACAAATGAGCATCATTAAAATTTTAGGAAATTCTGAGGCAGAAAGTGCATTAGTTGGCATGATGGACCAAAAATTGTCCGATTGGGCACTTTATGTTGTCTCCCTCACGACCACATCGTCTAATGATTGCAACCTTCACATGTTTGGGACCCTTTCATTTTAGCCAACCAAGCCTTTGGGATTTTATGTACCTTTCTTTTCTTTCTTTCTTTCTTTCCATTATTCCTCTTCTTTATCCTTTTCTCTTTATTATTTTATGAATATAAATAACACTTGACAAGCTGATAACTTGTGTGTATTTGGGGTATGACATCTTATCATGTCACCTAAAAAAATACAAAGTGATCTTATATACAAGTAACTTTCAATTTTTAAACAATATTCAAATTTTATTTGTAAATTTTTCCAAAATAGTATAAGTTGTTGCTCCTAAAACCCTTTAACAAATATGAGTTTTTTCTTAGGAAATTTATATTTTTTATGTTATATATATATATATATATATATATATATATATATATATATATCTTTGCGATTTTTGATCGTCTATGTAATTTCAGTTTTAGTTCGCTATCTTTTCTTTCAGAAAGTTTAGTTAATTTGGTAACATAGATGACTAAAATCACAACGAAGCAAAATATACATGAGCAAATACAATTTGTCCATTTTCCTCTTCGAAAACTTTGTATATTTGGCTTAAAACTTGCTTGACAGTTTCCTTTTTTATTGGCGAAATGGTTGAAAATTGATTGTCAGATTTTAGAGTGCATTTCAAATTTAAGATTAGGTTATGACTTGACTAATATCATGTTCAGTTCCTCACCTCAAAATTAACTCTTTAACTAGAAAATAAGAATTATTATTATCACCCCTTTCGATGTTTTTAATGAAAATAGGTGTTCGATTACATCGGTTAGTACAATTAATTTGGCAAACTTAATTTATAATTTCAGCAACTTTTACTATCAAGAAATGACTTTGAAAGATAATCATCACCACACATTGAAATTTCATTTGGAAAAAAAGCTAATTTATTCTATAAATTTTTTTTTATGAAACATTAACATAGTTTGTGTCATGATCCGCTGATAGAAAAGATTAATTGTCAGTTGCTGGGTTTAATTCTTACTTTTTCTGTAAAAAAAATATTACATTACGATTATTATTTTCTATTTTTACGTGAGTTATGATTTGACTGATTAATTAGTGCTTGGTAAATTTGATTTAGTGAGACCAACAACCTTGTAATTATTGCTTTCTTTTGATGGAACGATTCTCATTATGAAATCTCAACTTTTTGTCTGTTCTTTCTACCCACCAATCACGTTATCTTTATTGTCATATTTGATGTGATACAATTTGATTATAATATTATAAATGTATACGCGTAGTATTTCACGTTTATCGTTTTATAAAAAAATTATAACTGGTGATAACTGTAATGACCCATTTTACTTATGTTATTGTCTGCTTTGACATGGAAACTCGCGGCTTTAAAACATGTCACAACGTACGGCGTCCACACACACACTGACTTTGATACCAAATATAACAGTCCAGCTCACTTGTGATATTGTCCGCTTTGACTCGGGACCTTACGGGTTTAAAATGCGTCACAACATGCGGCGTCCATACACACTGGCTGCGATACCAAATGTAAAGGTTCAACTCACTTGTGATATTGTCTGCTTTGATCTGGGGCCTCACGGCTTTAAAAGACATCACAACTGCGGCATCCACACACACTGGCTCTGATACCAAATGTAACGGTCCAGCCCACCTGTGACATTGTTTTTTGAATCGGGGTCTCACAACTTTAAAACGCGTCACAAGCGGTTGCTACACGCTCATTTAAATGCACAGAATTTCTCCTGTGGTTTGACGACGTGAGCTTTCGCTTAAGTATCTCCACCCCATCTTTTGGGATTCAGTGTCCTTGTTGTGGTTTGTCTCACCATCCCAAACTCATGCGGAGTCACTCTGATGTCAAATATAACATTCCAGCCTACTTGTGGTATTACCCACTTTGGCTCGAAGCCTCACAGGTTTAAAACGCATCATAAGGGGTTGCTACACGTTCATTTAAATACTCAATATCTCTCTCGTGATTTGGCGATATGGGATATCGCCTAAAGGCATTCACATCCTATTTGGTATCAGAGCCAGTGTGTGTGGACACCGTACGTTGTGACACATTTTAAACTCGTGAGGCCCCAGTCCAAATGGGACAATATTACAAGTGGGTTAGGTCGTCACAATAACAGTATAATTCAAATCTTTTAAATCGTAAAACAACTAAAACATAATGGTTCAATCGTTCTTCCAGCAAAGACAATTATTGCACCCAACAATCTTTTTTCCAAATATTGTGCTACTTGCAATTAATGAGAATCGAACTCGTGACCTTGACTCTGATATCAATTGTAGAACCGAGCATTTGTCAATTTATCAAAAACTATAGTTGGTGGTAATAATATAACTCAAATTTTTTAAATCGTATAAAAGCTCAAGCACCACAGTTTGATCGTTCTTCCAATATAAATAATTATTGTACCTGACAAAATAAATTATACGTACATCATACATATTTTTCACTATGAAATTTTCGTGTCACTATAATTAACATATGCCGATAATATGTATCTTAATTAGTTTGTACGACAACATAGACAACACCTATAATTAGGATTGCAATTTCATGAGATTTTTCATGATTTTCATTAAAGAATTGGGAGAGTTGCAATGGAAAACTATTAATGATATAATGTCCTTGGATTTAAAGGGAACCATTATTAACTTTCAAACATATTTATATTCCCACGTTCATCATAATGAATTTTTTTAAATTAAAAAAAAAACAATGGTTAAGTCGATGCTACCTAAGAGGGCACTGCCTCCACATGATTTGGATGTACAAGATTCACACACATATGTGATTTTAAAAAATTAGTGGATCTCGTGTATGTGTGGCTAAATTTGGCATTTGATTCTATCATGTGGGTAGTGCCCCTACATGTAGAATGAAATCAACCCTATTATTTTATTTTCGAAACAAATTAATCCCAATTCGATTTAAAATTAATTATATGGGCTCAGAAAGAGGGAAGCAGGACGAAACATTGTCTCGCAGATTGAAATAACATCGAATTTTTATGAGATTATTTGAGTAGCAATATTTATTTTTGTATTTTTAATTTAAAATTCATCGACATCATACGAATTAATATTTTTTAGACATAATATATCATGAATTTAATGTCCCGACAGTGGTGAACTATTTGTATTTATTGTGTGCACATTAGGCAACTATGGTGGTGCGACCACTTGTTTTTTGGGTGATTTAGTGTGACAAATTTTTGGTCCCTCTCCTCCAAAAAGATTAATATTTGTGGCCTTTTTTTCTCAATGCAATACGCCTTTTTGTTAATCTACTGATCAAGGAGGCTTGTGGTATATATATAAAATAAATTATGTATATCTATCGTGTACGCTTATGTGAGTACCGATGATGTTACATTCACTTATTGTATGTATAATTTTTCTACGTTCCATCATATCCAATAAGTGATTGTTATTTCATCGGTACTCATATTTTTTTATACGGTTGATGTGTAGCACGAGTCTATTATTTAAATAAATTAAACATGAAATTAATATATATATATATATATATATATATATATATATATAAAGAGAGTTTAATATCGAGGTACATATTTTATTAAAGAAAATATTTATTGAAATTGAAGCAATGGATTGAATAATAGTTTTGTGTTTGATGGGAAAAATGCATTATTTTAACGCAAAACTTTAATTAAAGTAAGGTTTTGAATTTAAAAATGGTAGGAATAAATTTAGTAGAATGGGCAAGTCTAAAAGCCCCTGACAACATATGATCCTCTTGCAAGCTAAGATAATATATGCATATATATATATATATATATATATATATATATATATATATATATATATATATATATATATATATATATATATATATCGCCTTTTGTCTATATTTTATCTTCCTTTCTCCACCAACAAAATATTTTATCTTCCTTTCTCCACCAACAAACTTTTTCCTCCTAACTCTTTTTATGTTACTTGGACGTTGAAACTAAGGTTAAAAAATTTTCATTAAAACCAATGTATGTATATACACGGGTGGAGGCATAGGATGTCAAGGGTCGGGGTGGGTTCGGGCCGGGTTGATACACGACACTATCAGAAAGTTATTTAACCCGAACCCGAGCTCGAACCAACCCGAACATGAATCTGAACCCAGACTAACCCAACTCAATCCGATGAACCAGACTCAATCCGATTTTCTTGAGAAGTTTTCGTGCGTCAAACTACTGACGTCCCGTCTCTTGATTTGGTTGTCTAGGTTAGGTATAAAAAGAGTAACGTCAGAACTTAACAGGTGAAACTATCTCTGCAGGAGACATGATCGAAAGCAGAAAAATAGTAAAACCGATCTTTAAAGAACACGAGACAATATCAACGGATAGACACATATCTTTTTGTACTCATTAGTCTAATAGCCTGACACACTACGATACCATAAATATATATATATTATATATCAAAAGTACCATATTATCAATATAATATTATTCTTGCATAGTTTTAGCACGTACAATTGATGCAATAATACAGGAGAAAGGAAAGTCAAACATTGGAACATGTTGTTAGAATTTAATTTAAGTGCTTCGAATTTAGAGTCCAAGGTTTGATAATCAATAGGAATGAACAGATTACATAAGTAAATAACCATTTAATTAGTTCTCTTTATTATATTTAATAAACAGCATTTTGTTTTTATTAAATTAGGAATATGCACCGACACACACTGACACAACCTACACCAACCGTTAGGTATTCCTGATTCTGTTATGTATTCGTTCCGTTAGGACAAAGACACCTAAATTTATATGTTCACTTTTATTATAAAATCTAATCTAATCTTTTTTTATTATTATTTATTTTCTAATTTAATCAAATTTTATGTATTTGATATCCTATGCCAAGAAAATTAGTGTTAGCTGTAAAAGATAATGGGACAAGATTTGAAATGAGAAAATGTGATATGAGAGGCTCAAGTTTGCCGGAATTAATTAATTAATTTCGTTATTTTTGTCAAAATTTCTATATATTACAAGCCTCCATCAGTAGAATTCCACTAATTATTGGCTGGAATCAAATAATTTTGTTTCCACTTCTTTTTCAACGGTTCCACGTTATATTATATGCGAAAATGTTGTTACATCTTTAGTTAACCTTTTTTTAACTTTCATGTCACCTCGGATTCTTCAAAATTCATAATTTCGAGTTTCGGCATAATAAACATTATTTTTGAGTTTCAAATTTGAGATTTCGTCTTAAATTTGAGATATTGATGTCATATAAATATGTCATCGGCATAATTAACATTAATCCTAAATATATATATATGTGTACACAGACTTCAGACACATATTTTTTGTGATAAAAAAAGTAGTTATTTAGATACAAGACCTCAGCCTTACGCAAAATCTTGATATAAATTAATTTTTCCACTTTTGGCGTATGGAATCCTATGCTAACGTTATAGTCTTAAAAAAAAACATCATGTACTTAATTTTTGTGTGGTAATAAATAAGAATAGGCCAAGGGGAAAATTTCAAATACTAGGCAATTATGTCATTTCACACATACCAGCTACATAAATTCAGACCACCCCTCTTAAATGGCATATTTAATTTAATTAATTAATTAATTTTTGTAAGTCGTTATTTGTACATCAAACCAAAAATTAAATATTTATTTATAAAAATATGGTTTTTAGTATAATATCTCTAGAAAAAATTGAGATTTAAAAACCGGGATTTGACGGGCATATACAAAAATTTGTGGAATCGTCGGTGTGCTGCTTGTGTATAGATACATTAGTTACGTAAAGAGGAGATATACGGAGGGAGAGAGTGAGAGGTGCAGGCATTTAGAGTTGTAGTCAGAGCACAGGCTGCTTAAAAGAGCAGAAAGAAAAGGGAAAAGAAACTATCTTTGGATCAATTGGAGCTAACTTTATCATTTCACTCTCGTATTTGATTACTGGGTTTTCATTGTTTTGAATAACTCGGCCTTGATTTAATGAGTCAACTACTGGGCTCGGTTGAATTCTTCCCTGTATCATTGTTTTAGACATTTTTATCTTGAAATTTGGAGGGGGCACTCGGGAATTTGGGGGGATAGTGGATTTTATAAGTTGCATGGTGTTTTCTGGGGGTGGACGCCGGAGCTCCGGTGAGTTTATGAGCTGAGCTCCGGCGGGAGCCGGAGAGATGTTCAAGTCGGCGCTATGGAGGAGCGACAAGAACAAAGTCAGAGTTGTTTTCAAGTTGCAGTTTCATGCAGCTCAGGTATGTTGATTGTTTTATTTTCTTGTATATTTTGTTGGTGAAATTTTTTTTTCTCTACTTGGTTTGGCGAAGAAATGGATTGATTTCAAGATAGGATTTCTTTTACTTTACTGTCTGTGAAATTTTTTGTATTTCTGGTCACATCAATGTGAACTGGGAGTCACTGAAAAGATAGACACTGATGAATGTGATCCGAATTTTTTTGAATCCAAATCTGTGAGATTGTATTTGCTCTTGTTCAATCTTCTTTTACAATAAATTTAAAGTAATATTTTTTTGGAGGAGGGTTATGTTTAATTATGTCAATCTACTAAGATTGTGTAATTTGATAAAGAAAGGAGGGGGAAAACAAATGGGAAAAAAAGTAGAAAGTAGTTTAAGATTGTTGTCATCCTGTTTCACATTTGATTTGTCTTCTTGAAAATCATAAAAATATGTATATATTTCTCTGCAAATTTGTGTTTACAATTGTCATCTGATCCACCATTTAAAATTTTAGTTGACCAAAGCTGGAGGGGAGACATGGATGATTTCTCTTGTTCCTGCTGATACTGGAAAGCCTTCCATAAAATCAGACAAGGCGGTGGTTCGAGATGGAAGCTGCTTTTGGGAGAATCCCTTGTATGAAACTGTGAAGTTTAATCGGGATTCTAAATCAGGGAAGGTTCTTGAGAGGATATACTACTTTGTTGTGGGGACGGTAAGAAATGCTATCCGGTAATGGAATTTATACTTTACTTTGCTCCCAAGTGATTTGTGTATGTTAAATTTCCTTAATGGTGCATTTTAGGGGGCATCTAAAGGTGGAGTTTTTGGAGAAGCGTCCTTTGATTTTTCGAGTTATGCTGAAGCAACTAAAGTCTCCCTGGTGTCTCTTCCTCTCGAGAAATCACAAACAGAAGCAGTTTTGCACGTAAGTCCGTCAACTGCCCCATCTTCAGATAAAAATTAAACAGACACTTTTCTTGTGTGGTTCATTTACATTTACAAGTGTAATATCCTCGCTATTTGTTTATCTTTTAATTCGGTATTGCGTGTAGAAACATCTTCTGCATCCTAATGAAAATCTTGGTTCTGTCATCTATCCTGTTTCCCACCTGCACACACAAATCTGTAACAGAGAGTTTCATTGGAATTCTAATGTCTATGCAGCTTTGAAGATGATTGACCGATTACATTTTTGTTATCGTTATTTTATCTTCATTTGAATCAATGTGTCTGAACAGGTATCAATTCAGAGGATACAGGAGTCGTCGACTGATCAAAGGTGCTGATCAGTACCTTAATTAAGTCTTTGAGTCTGTTTGGATAAAGAAGTTGAAGTGTTGAGCTAAAAAAAAGCTCTTTTAGATTTATATTGATTTGTGGTTCAGCTTTTTCAATGCTTAAACATTTTTTAAAAGGATGAAATCAAATTTTATTGTTTACTGCTTCCGCTTTGATTTCTCGTCAAGAAAATAAAACAACAGTGTTCTTTAACTACCATACATAAATATAAAACTGCTTCTGGTTTTTTTTTTGTAAAAATCATATTAAAAGTCATGATTAATAAAAAGCTGTTTTAAACTAAGCGTTTTTGTATAAAATTTACTGCTGTGTGTATCAAAAATTTATATCAATAGCTCTTAATCTATAACTTCATTATTTACTCCGTTGATTCCTTCTCTTTAGAGATGTTGAAGAAATCGAGAATTCAAAATCGAATCCCAAAATTTACAGCTTTAGGACTCATTTTGGCAATGGGAATAACGATGGAACAATCAAGAGAGATGCTGTCGAGGTAATGTCGCCAACAGGTTCTTGTTCTTCAACCTGTTTACCTTTCTGGCAACAATGTTTTAAAACATACCGATGACATTTTCCCCTTGGTGTTTTTTCTTATAAATAGGACATGCAATTTAATGTGGCCGTCGGTAAAGTGTCTGATTTGAACATGAATCGTCGAGCATCTAGTGAATCTGATTTAACAATGTCGTGTTCTGACAGTGGGTCAAAATCTGATACTCCAATGGAAATATATGAGCAGAATCAGAAATCACAATGGGAATGGCTTGGAAATGCTTCTCTTGAAGCTAGTACGGATGACTCTTCAAGCACTCCTAGAGCAAGATTTTCACGGCAGCCTTCTGAAGTGGCATCAGATATTTTGATCGAGAATCCCAAATCCGAGGTTACTGCTTTATCTAGGAAGTTGGAGATGTCTGAATTAGAACTGCAGACTCTTCGTAAACAAATTGTGAAAGAGAGTAAACGGGGGCAGGATCTTTCAAAGGAGATTGCTTGCTTGAAAGAGGAAAAAGATACCTTGAAGGAAGAATGTGAAAAACTTAAAGAGTCCCTGAGACATTCTGATGAATCGAAAAATAAAATTTATAGACATTTTGAAGGAGATTCTCAGGCGCTCGTCGAAGAACTCAGACAAGAATTAAATCATGTGAAAGAACTAAATTCAAACCTTCGAATCCAACTTCAAAAGACGCAAGAATCTAATTCTGAATTAATTCTTGCTGTTCAGGATCTGGAGGAGATGTTAGATCAGAAAAGTAAGGAAATGTCGAATCTTGGTGACATATCATTGGCATTAATTGACACGGATAAAAAGTTGAGCGAAGTGAACTCCAAGTGTGAAACAAATGATGAAGAACAGAAAGCACTTGAAGAGCTCGTTAAGGAGCACAGCGGTGCAAAGGAATCATATCTTCTTGAACAGCAGATGATCGACCTGCGTAGTGAGATTGAGATATACATGAGAGATAAAGATGAACTAGAGATGCAAATGGAGCAGCTTGCCCTCGATTATGAGATTATGAAACAGGAGAATCACGAGATTTCGCACAAGCTAGAGCAGAGCCAGCTTCAAGAACAGCTGAAAATTCAGTATGAATGTACATCTTCGTTTGAAATTGTTCGTGACCTCGAGTGCCAGGTAGAAATTCTGGAAAATGAACTGAAAAGCCGATCAAAAGAATTTGCAGATTCTTTGGTTACAATAAGTGAACTCGAAGCCCATGTAAAGAGCTTAGAGGAAGAACTTGAAAATCAGGCACAAGGTTTCGAAGCTGATCTTGAAGCTCTCACACGGACCAAAATCGAGCAGGAGAAAAGAGCAATAATAGCTGAGGAAACATTGAGAAAGACAAGATGTCAAAATGCAAGTTCGGCGGAACGGCTTCAAGGGGAATTTAAAAGGCTTTCTGCACAGATGGCCTCAACATTTGACGCCAATGAGAAACTTGCCACCAAAGCACTGGCAGAAGCAAACGAGCTCCGCATGCAGAAAACCCGCCTGGAAGAAATTATCCAAAATGCTTCGGAGGAACACAAATTGGTAAAAGGTTGTTACGAGGATAGATTGGCTCAGCTTTCCAGGCAAATGGTATTAAATTTAAATCAGATTGGTCAGCTGGAAAAACAGAAAACACGAGATAAAGAAACTCAGAGGGTTCTTTCAGACGAAATTCTAACCTTAAAAGATGAATTGGGACAAACGAGAAAATCAAGTGAAGAAATGGCATTGCTTATGCAAAAAGGTAATAGCGAACAATCTAAACTGGAAAGCTCAGTCACATTGCTAAAGAACGAAGCTGAAGAGTGGCAGAAGAAATTAAATAAAAAGAAACATATTTTGGAGGAAAAAGAAGTATTAATCGAGAATTTGCAGTCCCAGCTCCACACTATTCAATCACAGTACAAAGAATTGAAACATTCTTTATCAGAGGATGAGTCGGAGAGAGACAACTTGAGGAAGCAAGTATCACAATTAAAAAGTGATATGAAGAAAAAAGAAGATGCATTCCATAGCATGGAGAGGAAGATAAAGGATAGCTCTAGTCATGGATCAACTGGAAAATCAACGCCTCCTCATCGGGGAAACAAAGAGGTCACAAATCTTAAGGAGAGAATACAGTTGCTTGAGGTCAATCTGCATATTGTTGAAACACACCCAAATTTTATATTGTGCTGTAGAAGTTGAGATACTGATTTTGCTTCCATGATGTACAGGGTCAGATCTTGTCAAAGGAAAACGCTCTACAAACATCGAGTAACTTGTTTTCGAAGACGGAAAAAGAACTTCATAGCAAAATCGAGGAGTTCGAAGCAACACTAGAAGTGCTCAACAGAAGCAGAGGTCATCTATCTGAAAATAAAGTCAGAAAGGTTTGTAAATTAGCACTTGATTGTCCTGATCAGTGATCAAATAACACCATAAATTTCCATTTGTGTGGTTTGTAAGTTTTTGAACACATTAAACACAATCACAAACAACTGTTCCAGAGTTTGAAATCGAATAATGATTCCTCTTGAGATGCAGGTGGTTCCAAATTTTAATTCGAACCATGAATCAAGAAGTTGTGATGAACACTTATATTCCACGATCAAAACCTCAACAATAAAGGATTCTACAACGCCATCGATAAAAGGGTATGATACTAGCTTAAAGTAACTCTAGCTATTTGATATTTCAGCTAAGCCTTGATGCATTTTCTATGGCAGTGAGGTGCTAAAAGATGCTGCAACTAATGGTGGAGACGGTGAAACAATAAAAGAAGTGGCATTGCTGAAAGAGAAGAACATAGAAATGGAAGAAGAACTGAAGGAAATGCAGGGCAGATATTCAGAAATAAGCCTCAAGTTTGCAGAGGTGGAGGGCGAAAGGCAACAGCTAATAATGAAATTACGCAACCTCAAGAACGCCAGGAAGAACTCACAAACGGCTACGGACTCGGTGTATATAAGTGACTTAACCGGAATACGAATTTAGATATCGCGAGTGGTAATTTCAGAATAATAATTTTGTAAATGAATGTAATTGGTTTCTTGATTTTACAGAATATTGATGTTATGATATATCTTGGTTTTCATTGAATATGGTACAAAAAACCAAAGGAAATATTGAAGGTTATTTGTGATCATAGAATGTACATTTGTGTAAAAGTTTAATATTGCAACTATTTGCTAAACATTTATCAGATGTGTATGCTTAATGCAAACAAAGAAAAAAAAGTTTCTTGCATGAGTGAAATCATGACTCCACATCCACAATCTGTTGTATCTGAATGGTTTATGAGATAGTGGGATGGATTTTTTTAAAAGACTTTTGAAATTTATTTTGTCAACCCGAGCTAAGTGTTGCCTAAAACGTCCAAAACCAAGAATGGAAGACAAATTTGACCAAGTATGTGGAGGTAACTGTGGGCGACAGGGACTAAGTTGTTTTTTTTTTTAATTATTATTTGTCTTCCATGTTTTAGAATAACAAGAATATAATAATGTGAGCTTTATTTGCAGTAATTATGCATAATAAAAATGGCACCTTCAATATATTTAACATTTTTTTATCCATAAAAAAATGTTAAATAAAAAATAATTATATAGGAATTTTTTTTTTCACTAGTTACTTTTTTTCTAGTCTTTGTTGTAGAATTAGGTGGTGTTTTTGCCCTAAAAGTCATATAAATGAAGGTCAAAATGTCAAGAAAGTGAAATTTAAAAATATACAATTTTTTTTGGCTATATAATATATAAATTGCATGGATGATATTGAATATGTCGGCAACAGTAGTTTAGGTACTGTTGGAATCTACTAATATTTAAACCAAAAATAGTATCGACTGAATCAAATGAAACGTTACAGAAAAAAAGTATAGTGGAATCTAATTAAATTATATTAAAATTAAAAATCTTGGAAGGGGTGGACAATGATTTCTTTTGAGATATAGAAGAGAACTCCTAGGGGAAAAAATCCTGGAGAAAATTCGTATGTCGTAAAAATTTAACAGAAAATTTTAAAAAAATATATTTGATCAATGAATGAATTTAAAATCGAATATGAGTTAAACTTAATTAAGTTTAAAATAGGTCTATTTTTCTTAAGACAGGGAGATCTTCTTTCTCCTTACTTATTTGTATTATGTGTGATAGGTATAAGACTAATTATTTGTTGGGTTAATAAAATCAATTGGGTTTAGCAATATTGAGGTCCAAAATATTGATTATGATTGCAGAAGCCGAAGCTCATTAGACGCTCTTAAAAATCTATAAATCCGGAGTTTCCGGACAATTCAAGATATGCTCTCATTTTGATAAAAGTTCTCTTGTTCTCTGTGTTTTCTTTGAACTGCTTACTGACTTAAGCGTCGGATTGTCTACGTCGGGAATCCTCCAGACGCCCACTTGACTAGTGTTCGTGACGCAGGTGACGCCCAACAAATTAATTGTGTATTGTCTACGTGGACCCGTTTACCAACCAGGTGAGCTCATTTATAGGTCAAGTGGACCAGTTTATTAACCAGTCGGATCTCGCGTGCGCAGTCTACGCAACTCATTTATTTTAGCTGCATCAATGTGCACGTAGATTCTCTCGTGCTCTTCTATCTCTTGAAGAGCGATGTTCATTAACTGGAGTTCGTATTGCATCAATATACACCACTATTCCACATTCGATCGTTGCTTTTGCTCTTTCTTCCCCATCTCATTTCGTGTGAGAGAATGGAAATTTTCCTCTATGGTTGATTCATCTTCTAACAAACCACATATTAGCTTTCCAATAAATTACAAGATCTAGCCGTCAAAATAAAAATAGGTCTGTTTTTATTTCTAGTCAAATTTGACCTTGTTTATTGAAATTCGTTTATAGAGTGTAATTCATTGCAAGACTTTTAAAATATATATTATCGTGTGTCAAACTAATTCAAATGTAAATTATTATAAATATCAGTTTAGATATATTAATTCCCAAATTTTAACTTATCGAGCAACTCAGTTTTCCAATAACTTGACGGAGTATATTTTAGTCCCATCGCTAGTACAATTAATTCAGAATACATGCAATGAGAGGAGATTAATTATTAGTTTGAGTTTATAATCATTAATTTAGGCATCTTAATCAAAAAACACAAATCAATTTTGCAAGACGGACTCTCACCCAACTCAACTTATAAAAAAAATATTAAAAGTATAATTTTTCATGGTGAATATAAAAGGAATCGACGTGTCTTCACAATATACTCATCCAAAAGTTCTTGACCGCTTTTGTAAGTATATTATTATAGTTCAGAGTTATTAAATATTGATATATTTGGTTCTTTTTGCTTTTTATCATCATATCGATGTAATTATTTGGAAAAGATCTAATCGATCGAGATTATCGCATAAATTTCGAGATTAATGTAATAACATACAAATCATGCTAATCAGATAAATTGTACTTGACATACCTTATGTGAGAGACTCTCGTCTTAAAAAAAATGTAGATAAAAAGAATTAAACAACCGACTATCGGTCAAACACTAATATATTCTACCCATTCGGATATCCTCAAAAGTTTAATGAAGTATATTATTATTGTTATTGTGGGGATGCCCTTTGATCTTCTTAAATCGGTGTGTCATGTAATTAATATATACGTATTAGGTGAAGACGACCGTCATTTGTATAATTTAAATGGGAACAGTCGGTTCAAATGAAGGAAAAAGGTGTCAGCTTTTTTATGATTGGAGTATGTACGAAATTAATTTTACATTTGGATTTTCTTTTTATTACAATAGTTTACTCTAATAAATTAGAGATCTTAACATTTATTTTTGTTTCGATCGTTAAATGTTTCATTATCAATTTTTCATGAATATTAAAATCTCACAGTGATGTGCATTATCCATTTTAAAGAAACTTAATTAGCACAAGAGACTGTCAAAAGTTCTTTAAATTGTGATC
The DNA here is from genome assembly GCF_022965805.1 of Primulina eburnea. Taxonomy (NCBI): domain Eukaryota; kingdom Viridiplantae; phylum Streptophyta; class Magnoliopsida; order Lamiales; family Gesneriaceae; genus Primulina; species Primulina eburnea. Next base: position 39,285,605 of record NC_133104.1, on the reverse strand, counting down.
GGATGAACAACCTAAGAGTGGGTCTCATGTGAGACCGTCTCACGGATCTTAATCTGTGAGACGGGTCAACACTACCGATATTCATAATAAAAAGTAATACTCATAGCATAAAAAGTAATATTTTTTCATGGATGACCCAAATAAGAGATTCGTCTCACAAATACGACCCGTGAGACCGTTTCACACAAGTTTTTGCCAGAGGCGGCTGGGGAAGCACAACCTGATGAAATTCATTATTCGAAGCACAACCTAAACGTCTCTTAAGCAGCGGCCGAGGAAGTATTTATACTTCAAGTTGTGTACTTAAGAATCGACTACGAAACAATTAATTTCTTGAAATTGAGAGTGGAAAATGTATTGTAATTACACAATCTTTAAATATTTGGTACTTTTGGATCGGACAATCAGTTGAGCCACTGAATTTTAAATAATCCTACTTTCGAAATTCGATCATCAAGTGTTTTCACACAAGTTGAGTTTAGCATAATAGCCCTACTTTTAAATTATTTATATTAGATGTTGCTAGAATTTAGGTTTGACTTTTTTTGCACGAAAAGTAATTTTGAAGTGCATATACAGGCAACAACAGCACATATGTCAAATCCAAAAATTTGCAGCAATACACAAAAATATTAAATTGACTATCAAAGATATTTTACAGTTTCTTGTTGATTAAACCATAGACTGTGATTAGAGCCATTATAAGTGACTGATCTGCATGGGCTTCCGCCATTAAAGTCAACACATCATCTCCCAAAGCAACTCCTGATGTCTGTTTTTGTATTGCCTGCATGCATCATGCAAAGATATTGATCATTATATCTTCAAGAATTTAGTTTGTATATATATGTTACTGTGTGTATGTATACTAACAAGGCTGACCTCTGCCAAAATTTGGCCTGAAAAGTTTATAATCTTGAGTATGGATTTCCCTTCCAACCCTAAAATCTTGTAGCAACTTCCAATCTTTTCATCACACTTGAAACTAACTTGGAAAGACATATTGCGGCGTAAAATAATGTGATTTCTTCTAACTTGAAACCATGGTAGTCTCTCAGTTTTTCCCTTTGAATCAATCCATTTGAATCCTTCCCAACATGGGAAAATTCGTAGTTTCTGCAAAATTTGAACCGATTACCGACTCGAACTAAATAACACCAAACACGAGTAATTATTTTATATTTGAAACGTACGTGCTTACCTTTCTAGTTAAAGAAAACAAAACTTGGCCTTCGGAATCCATCAAAAACACTTTGGTACTGCATCTTTGCTGGTAATTGTCGACCCGAAACGCGATTTCACCTTTGGAATTGAAAATAGTGCAACCATTTCCATGAAACATAAGGGATTTCATCCATATAGTGTATATTTCCTTTTCCGATAGATTATTTGTAATTTGCTCTGCTTTAGGGTGTATTCTTGCCATTTTGAAGAACAATGGACAACTACTGAAAACTCTTGATTCTAAATGTTTGAGAGTTCAAAGAGCCGATGAGGATGTGTGTATATATATATACACACACACATGCATGTTCAGTGAGTAGGTAATTTTGATTAGATCAGAACATTTTATATTATACAGTTATTTAATTATTAATCAGTTTTGATTATTGAATTTTGTCATCAGTATTATTATATTTATTAAATAAAGAGTGCTCACGTTTTGCAATAGTGCTTAAACTGTGGTTATCTATATATGAAGCCCACAATTCCTTGGCTACCGCTGGTTGAAGAGAACAGGCGTGGAATATTTAATTTAAAGTAAATTTTCTGCACATATAAAAAAATATTCCAATACCTTCGTATGAATTTTTTTTAATCGCAATATATGAAGCAAGCTCTTGACCTAAATTTTTATGATCATTAAGCACATTGGAAATGCGTATTATTGAGAAGTTTCCTGTGAAATATATTATAACAGAAAATTAAACAATATTGCAAGCAAGATGAAGATTATAGGTTTGGATGCCGACACTCCATCTTGTCAACAAACGGGCATAAACGAGTCGACGGTTCAGTCTGAGTTTAAAAATCTTTTTTGACTTAGCGAGCCTAAACCATCGCCGATTTCAGGTTACAAGCTTAAAAACATCCCTATATACATGAAATAACATGGTGAATAGCAAGCGATTGTAAAATTAATTAAGTTATATATGCACCATAGAAATCCATTATATTAAATTATTTATCATGCAACAAACTAATATTTCTATGGTCTATAAAAATATAAGAGTAGCTCTTTTATAATACGGTCACATGTAACTATTTCCATCGGTCACATGTAACTATTTCCATGAGATTAGTTAACATGATTCATGATTAAAATGAAAAGTAATATCTTTAACATAAAAGTAATATCTTTTCATGAATTGAGTCGAGATAGATACCTATTTCACAAAACTGACTCGTAAGACGGTTTCATATGAGTTTTTGTGAAAATATAATCGACTAACTCAAGTAGATTTTAATATAAGTTGTGCATTATTGATATTGCATTATTGAAATTGAGGAAATGTTTTCTTAAAGTATGTGCGATGACCAAAAATACAAACATTTGCGTAGGTAATTTTCTTCGATTGTTTAATTTACAGGTGGATGTGGAATATATCTATACATAATAATTAATTATTATCAAGAATGAAATTACTGCTAGAGTGATTAAATTATTATATACACAATTGGACCATTTTGCTTACGTGGTATATTAGGACATATTATATTTAACTAAATCGTTAATTATTTAAGTTTTGATCGGCACAAAATTTCAAATGTATGTACTTAGCCAATATCCGTCAACTCAATTGGAGGAACTGGTTTTGTTGTTATCATCATACGTATACAAATATAATATCTCCATTAATTTATTTTGTATTAATTATTTTTATATGGATTTTATTATTTACAAAACGTGCGTTTAATGTAGCTCTGGTTAAAAATTTGACTCAATCTTCTCTCCTCGTAAGCTAACACTAGTTCGCAGTTGAAGGTTCAATACGACTTGATCTCGGCACGGCCCAACAAAAATATTAAACGTGGCCCATTTCATGCTGTTCACATGAGCCCAGTTGCTTCTGGTTTGATGAGTTATGGACACGGCCCACGGGAGAGAGACTTGTTGAAGTACACACAGAAGATCTAGGGGTGGATCCGACCCGTGTAAAATGAGAATTTTTCAAACGATCTATTTTTTTTTTTTTTTTGCACTCTATTTGTGAATAAATTTGGTACGTATTTTACATATGAAATAGAGTGTAGATACACAAAATTAGGAAAAAAAAATCATATTTATTACAAATGAATAACGTGATAAGTTATGGAATACTGATAATTTGTGAGATCATCATTTTGGTTAAATAAAAGTTGAGCTCTTTCGTCCAATATCTTTGTATCATTTCATCTTCACGGTATTTGTTGAGTTCAAATAAATACATATTGTTAAAATCGTGACATAAATTTAAGAGCTTCGAGTATCAATAAATTTTAATTTGATATACAATTTATGCCATATGTAAAGCGTGAAAATCGTAACGCAATACAACACTTGATGTAATGCACTTCTTACACGAGATGACCACATGATCATCTCGTGGACATCACATCATATGAGATAGATTTAAAGAATTGTCAGATTAAACGAGATGATCATTGATAATCTCGTGTAAAAAGTGTAAATTTAAAAGTTGTCAGATTAAACGAGATGATAATGCGATCATCTCGTTTAAAAAATTTACGGCACTTGATGTCGGCAAGTCAAATGGGGCGGCCAATCAAAAGAAAGAATTAAAACGTGGGAAATGCTTAGGAAATTTCGTGGAATTGCGTGATGAAATTGCGAGGCAATTTCCTTGTTCACACGGTTAGGGGCTCTATAAATAGAGCTCCCTCCTTCATTCTGAAATCATCCCTTCTTCGAGTTTTCTCTCATCTTATAAGCATTTGAGTGCTTAGTTCTATAATATTTGTGAGGTGTTTTGTTCTCCTGTATTAAGAGAGTGTGTGTTCTCTTTGGAAACACAGTGAGTGAGTTGTACACCACAAAATATTATAGTGGAATTATTTTCATCTTGCTCGTGGTTTTTACCCTAATAATTTTTAGGGGTTTTCCACGTAAATCTCGGTGTCCAGTTTATTCTTTATTTTCGGGTTTTATTATCTCAAATTCCGCACGTGGGACCAACAAGTGGTATCAGAGCCTTGGTTTAAAATTTCTTAAAATTCTGAGTATGCTCTGTGGTTGCAGCCTAGACTGATCTTCCACATCAGAAAAGATTTTTTGAGATTTTTTATTTAAGGCGGGATTATTTTGTCTGGTCTACTAAAATTGTTGTAGACATAATGGCGGGAAGGTACGAGATAGCAAAGTTCAACGGAAGCAATTTTATTTTGTGGAAAATAAAGATACAAGCAGTTTTAAGAAAGGAGAATTGCTCGGCGGCTATTGGAGACAGACCGGTGGAGATTGCGGATGATGGAAAGTGGAATGAGATGAATGACAACGCTGTTGCCAATTTACACTTGGCTATAGCAGACGAAGTTTTGTCAAGTATCTCTGAGATAAAAACAGCTAAAGTTATCTAGGATACTCTAACAAAGATGTACGAGGTCAAGTCGCTACACAACATGATTTTCCTAAAGAGAAGGCTTTATACTCTTCGGATGGCGGAATCTTCATCGATGACCGACATATCAACACACTAAATACTCTATTTGCCCAACTCACTTCCATGGGGCATAAAATAGGGGAAAATGAACGTGCAGAGCTTCTACTTCAAAGTCTACCAGATTCATATGATCAACTTATCATCAACATAACCAACAATATTCTTATGGGCTTTCTAAGATTCGACGATGTCTTAACTGCGGTTCTCGGAGAAGAAAGCCGGCGCAAGAATAAGGAAGATAGGTTGGTATCCTCGAAGCAGGCAGAGGCGTTACCGATGATAAGAGGAAGATTTATAGACCGTGACTCCAGTGGGAGCCAAAGGCGAGGTAGATCAAAGTCGAGAAGTAAGAAGAAAAATATTTACTGCTTTAAATGTGTCGGTAAAGGGCACTTCAAGAGAGAGTGTACGAGTATCAATAAAAGTTCTCAAGGAAATGTGACCAGTACTTCAGGCAGTGGTGAAATATTATTCAGCGAAGCAGCAACTGTTGCAGAAGGCACACACAAATTTTGTGACACATGGATTATGGATTCAGGAGCGACGTGGCACATGACGTCTCGGAGAGAATGGTTTGATCATTATGAACCAGTCTCAGGAGGATCTGTATTCATGGGAAATGATCATGCCTTGGAAATCGCTGGGGTCGGTACTATCAAAATTAAAATGTTTGATGGCACCATTCGCACCATACAGGAGGTACGACATGTGAAAGGACTGACGAAAAATCTTTTGTCCTTGGGGCAATTGGATGACATCGGGTGCAAAACTCGGATCGAGAACGGGATCATGAAAATTGTGAAAGGCGCGCTTGTGGTTATGAAGGCGGAAAAGGTTGCTGCAAATCTGTATGTACTTTTGGGAGAAACACACAAAGAGGCAGAACTAGCTGTTGCATCAATTGGTTCAGGAGAAGAATTAACAGTGTTATGGCATAGAAAGCTCGGGCATATGTCAGAACGGGGGTTGAAAATTCTCTCAGAACGGAAGCTGCTGCCGGGACTTACAAAAGTGTCACTACCTTTTTGTGAGCACTGTGTTACCAGTAAACAACACAGATTAAAGTTTGGCACTTCTACTACCAGGAGCAAAAGCATATTGGAGCTGATTCATTCGGATGTTTGGCGAGCACCGGTTGTATCCCTAGGAGGAGCGAGATACTTTGTCTCGTTCATTGATGATTTCTCTAGGAGATGTTGGGTGTATCCAATCAAGAAGAAATCAGATGTTTTTCAAGTCTTCAAAGATTTCAAAGCGCGGGTTGAACTTGATTCTGAAAAGAAAATCAAGTGTCTGAGGACTGACAATGGAGGAGAATATACCAGTGATGAATTTGATGCATATTGTCAACATGAGGGCATCAAAAGACAATTCACGACGGCTTACACACCTCAACAGAATGGAGTGGCGGAGTGATCGAGCCAAACTTGCACAGTGAATAGTCCCAAAATTTGTTTTATAAATGAAAGCTCGATTTAAAATATCGCAAGTGCACGATAGTCAAGTTATAATAAACGTACGTGAATACGAGTATCGATCCACAAGGACTGCGTTACACTATTCTTATTTTCACTTAAATTTCTCTAGCAACGATAGATGGAGTTGGTGATTAAACTAAAGTGAATTTAATACTAAAATGATTAAAATGCAAGAACAAATAATCAAGAAATCAATGATTAAATTGGATGAAAATCAAATGAGAAACGAATTTGTTGGGAATTATCAGTTCACCTACCACTCGTGTTCAGATAATTAGACTCGACTTTTACTCGTGCATTCGACGGAATTCCCTAGACTAATCAATATACTCTGTCGAGCTATATTAATACTAATCATAAACATGCAGTAATCAAGTGTCCTCAATTATTTAACAGTTCACGATTGCATTACGTTCTATGGAATCCACTAGCTTTCATCCGGGTGAACTATTACTATCGACACGTACCCAATTCCGTATGTCTACTAAAATTGTAAGTCCGTGGTTTATACTATGCGATCCTATTGTTAATTAGTCTGTCGAAATCGTTAACAACATGCAATAATCAAAGGAAGATAGCTAGGCTTCGCTGGAAACAAGAAATAACAATAGCATAAACAAATCACTTGTAAAAATGTCAAGAAATAATGTTAAACAACGAGTATGGGTAGGATCCCCTCAAATCCCAACAAATTTAGAGTTTAGCCAACCAAATTCATACTAAAAATCAACAATCTATGCAAGAGAATAAAATACTGAATAATAAAATACTAAATATGACGATGGAAGATGGCTGCGACGCTTGGAATTCTCGAGTTCTTCGAAAGTCTTCCTTACTCCTAGCCTTCTCTCCCAGAAAAAATGATGAAAATATGATGTGTAAGTCTGAAAAACGGCGCCCAATCTCGTGTATTAGGTTAGTGGTCTTGGATAGAGTCCATGAAAATAGAAACAAATCTCGCAGAATCTTGCTGGATCGCGTAACTCGCTAGGGCGGTAGGTTTTGACCGCTGGGGCGAGTGACTCTCGAATAAAAACTTTGAGCCTTCTCTCTAGTCTCGCTGGGGCGGCCACTTTTGACCGCCCGAGCGAGAGATCTTCTGTTAAATTCTCTTGTCCAGGCTAGCAGTCTCGCTGGGGCGGTCAGTTTTAACCGCCCTAGCGAGAGGTCTTCTGTTCGATATCCTCGGTAAGACTAGAATGCTCGCTGGGGCGGTCAGTTTTGACCGCCCTAGCGAGGCTTCTTCGTTGTTGTGCCCATTTTCTGCTATATTTGGTTCCATTCCTACAAAATACCACAAAACACACGAAATCAGTCATATGCTAAATAATGCAAACAAAATGCAAGAATAAACTAGAACAAGCTAATATGATGTATGAATGCGACTCGAAACCAACACTAAAAACACGTAAAAACGAGTCCTATCAACCCCCTCATACTAACCTTTTGCTCGCCCTCGAGTAAAATAGGTTAAAGCACGAGATTCTAAACAGACAAAATAAATAAAAAAAACGAAATAACCAACACCAGAAAAAGTTAATGGTGAGTTAACAATTTTATGTTCGTGCCTCAGTAAATTTTTTCACATCATAATCAAGTCATTTCACAAATAAATACTCTTTTTCATCTACAAATAAGTCTTGGCACTAATTCGAACGTGTGTGTGTCATGGTGGGTCTAGTCATTCGTACGTCAAATAGATCAATCGTCAAGTTATGCAAGTCACTCAATTAACACTTCAATACAAATCTCACTAGCATGCATCCCCGTGTCCATTCATCACTAACCATCATTTTGAACTTTAGTCAATTTTTAAGTGCATAGAAGGGTGTCGAAAGGAAAGAAAATAAGCTCAAGTGGCGAAAAGTTGGGAGTACATCGATCATTTTCATTGTGCAATTGTCAAGACTGTGTGTCAGACTTCCTCGACTCCTTACATCTCCAACTTTTAGCCTAGGAATAGAATTTCATTCCTTTTATTTTCGGCTCCCCCTTACCTTACATCTCCTTTTTTCACAAAGTTCTTTTTACAAGAACTTTGTTATTTCAACATTTTGATGCACAATTTTCACACATGTACTCCCTAGGCTAAGAATATATCTTTTTGGATTACAGCTGGTTAGGAGTACTGTATTTGAATTCAGGATATTGACAAGGGGGCATATGTACGGTTCAAGGTCAGTCAAATGCTATCATGCACGATCTCAATTAGTGACTTATTTCCACGGGTTTTCATGCTAAATCAATTCATACGTGATGTCTTTCAAGTTAACCAACAAGAATTTCAAATTTCACCATTATTCCTACAAAATTCTAGGCCCCACACATATGTGCTCAAAAAGTTCAAAATTTGCACCAAAACTCATGTTTCAACAATCCAGAGTATCATTCATGCATTGACCCAATCAATATTTCTCAAAGCAACATCATCATCGGCTCATAAATCATGTCAACTCACCATAAACGACTCACAATCTAACAACGAAAATACACCGACTTAAAAACCCAACTAACAAACTAAATAACTGAACAAACAAACAAAACAAACTACCCGACCCCCTCATACTAGAGTTGTGCAATGCCCTCATCGCACAAAACGAAACAGACACGAAAAACAATAACAACTTATGAATTCAAATGCAACAATAGAAAATGCAAAAGAAAAAGAAAGGGGAAACAGTGAACTCCCCTGATCAAAACTCCTCCTCCTCATCATGCTCAGGTGGTGGACTGCCCTCGTCAGTTGCAGGCGGCATAGGATACGTGTACTGGAAGTGGAAAGGTGGCGGGTATGCTGGAACAGGCGGCCGGCCGGAAGTGTCTAAGCCCAAGTGAGTCGAGATGCCCTGCACCAAGTACTCGATGTTCAGAGTGTGGGCTTGGTCGATGGCCTGATAATGAGTCTGGTAGGTGGCCCAAGCGCCCAACTCGTCGACTCGGTCTCGAATGGCACGGCGGCGTGGCTGCGGTGGTGGTGGATGTCCGACGACCGGCGGTGGTGGAGCGGCTTGCACGTGACCGTAAAATACATCAGCGGGCAGCTCATCCCGTCTCTTCGCGTACTTGGAGGTATGCAGAGCCTCATCGATGGATCTCAGTGGCGGTAGCCACTCATCATCGTGCGCGAAAATCACACCCGCGCGGGCACATAGCTCAGTCACGATAGTGGGGAAATAAAAGGCTAAATTGTTGCAATTGATACAGATAGTCAGCTGCCCGAATATGAGTTTGCCCACATCAATAGGCATCCCGGTATAGATCGCATAAAGAACCACCGCCCTATCCCGCTGTACATCACTCGTATGCCCTACCGGCATCAATCTCTTCGATAGAAAGGCATACCAAAGTGCCGCCTCCACCTTCAAAAATTTCTCAAGAAACACCGTATACGTTCCCGGCTGCTTCCACGTAGTGCCCGAATAACACAATGTGTGAATGATCAGATCGTAATCCGGATTCAGCACCCAAGCCTGGAATACCGAATCATCCACTGCCGGTAAACCCAACAAATCATTTATCGTTTTAGGATCATATGGGACTTGACGTCCCCTCACCCTAGCCTTATTTTCAGTCCCTTCCGGGGCGTTAGCGTAAAACTCACGTACAACCGGCACCACAGCCGCATTCGGTTGTGCTAAAAAATTCGTCCACCCTCGTCCTGCAACCTTCGAGCGTTTGGAAGCCATGGTAAGAGTAGAGTGCACAAGTAATATGAAGTCGCCGGAAAATTTGGAAGCTCGCCGGAACGTGAAGAGGCGGCGGCGTGGGTGGTGGTCGGAGAGTGTAGATTTGGCCGGGAAAATCGCGTCTTGGGCTTTGCAACAATGGAGATTCACAAATATACCTGTAAATTGGCAAGAAACCACGTCAATCGCTTCAGATCTGGAGTGGAGGGGCGAAAATTTGAGAGAAAAGTGTAGGTTTTGCTAGTGGGAGAAGAGAGAAGGGAGGGCGCAGCTTTTAAACATTCGCGACTCGCTAGGGCGGTCAAAAGTGTCCGCCCTAGCGAGAGTCTGTCTGCCCGAAAATTACGAGTGCTCGCTGGGGCGGACAAAAGTGTCCGCCCTAGCGGGAGAACCTCGGTTTTAAAAATTTTAAAAAAACGCGAGTGTTCGTTAGGGCGGTCAGTTTAGACCGCCCGAGCGAGACATCCTCGACTAAAATTATTTTGAAAAGTTGTAACACTCGCGGGGGCGGTCAAGTTTGACCGCCCTAGCGAGGGATTTTCGGGAAAAAATGTTTTTGAAAATTTCAATTCCTCGCTGGGGCGGACAAAAGTGTCCGCCCTAGCGATGCATGCTCGGCCAAAAATCCATTACAAATTACAACCTCTCGCTGGGGCGGTTAAAATGAACCGCCCTAGTGAGGTATTTTCGAAATCATTTTGAAAAAAATTTTAATGCAAATGCCATGCAATTATCTAAATGCAAATGATGCAATTAATTAACTAACGAAAAGAATAAAATAAGGAGTAGAAGTAGTTCTCAATTTATCGTCTAGAGCTCGACTTTTCACCCATGTCCTTAACGACTGTCTTGGAGCCGAGTGACTCCAATTTGTGGCTCAATCGTGCCACCAATATAGTGCTTTAATCTTTGGGCGTTCACAGTAAACGTCCCTTCCTTGCCGTCATGCAACACCACTGCACCTGATGGGAACACCTCGGCTATAACGAATGGTCCTGACCATCTTGACTTCAGCTTGCCCGGAAAGAGTCGTAAGCGAGAGTTGTATAACAACACCGCTTCACCCACTTTGAATTCTCTTCTTACAATGTGTTTATCATGGGCTCTTTTGGTGCGTTCCTTGTAAGATAGGGCAAGATCATACGCTGTACCTCGGAACTCATCCAACTGACTCAACTGCAACAGTCGTTTTTCACCTGCAAGAGCAAAATCAAAGTTCAGTGCCTTGGTCGCCCAATATGCTCTATGCTCTAATTCTACGGGTAGATGACATGCTTTACCAAAAAGTAACCTATATGGTGTAGTGCCTATAGGTGTTTTGAACGCAGTACGATAAGCCCACAAAGCATCATCTAACCGAATGGACCAGTCCTTTCGATTCACATTAACCGTCTTTTCTAAAATCCTCTTAATCTCTCGATTGGACACTTCAACTTGTCCACTAGTCTGAGGGTGGTATGGAGTGGAAACTTTGTGGGTGACACCATATTTGCCCATCAGTTTATCAAAAATTTTGTTGCAAAAATGGGTGCCACCATCACTTATGATTGCACGTGGTGTACCGAATCGATTAAAAATGTGTTTTTTCAAAAATTTTAACACCACTTGTGCATCATTCGTGGCACAAGCCTCCGCCTCCACCCATTTAGATACATACTCTACTGCCACCAAAATAAATTTCTTTGTAAAAGACGCAGGAAAAGGACCCATAAAATCAATCCCCCACACATCAAATATTTCACACTCAATAATGTTATTCAAAGGCATCTCATGACGGTTAGAAATATTACCTGTGCGTTGGCATCTATCACAATTGAGAACATACAAACGAGCATCCTTAAAAAGAGTTGGCCAATAGAAACCACATTCGAGTACCTTAGATGCCGTCCGTATGGGTCCAAAGTGACCACCTACCTCACGGTCATGGCAGTGGTTCAGAATTTGACTGGTTTCCTCCTCCGCTACACATCTCCTTATCATGGCATCTGCACAGATTTTAAACAAAAACGGTTCCTCCCAAAAATAATATTTCACGTCAGAAAAGAATTTCTTTCTTTGGTGAAACGATAAATTTGGGGGAGGTGTGCCAGTGACAAGAAAATTTGCGAAATTGGCATACCAAGGGCACGCATTTACCTCAAACAATTGCTCATCAGGGAACCAATCATCTATATCAGTGTTAAAGCCATTAATTCTAACATCTTCAAGCCTAGACAGATGATCAGCAACCACATTTTCTACACCCTTTTTATCTCGAATCTCGAGATCAAATTCTTGCAATAGTAAAATCCACCTAATTAACCTAGGTTTCGCATCTTTCTTAGCAAGCAAGTATTTTAGGGCAGAATGATCTGTATACACAATCACTTTAGACAGAACAAGGTATGAATGAAATTTCTCAAAAGCAAATACTATAGCAAGTAGTTCCTTTTCAGTAGTAGCATAATTCAATTGAGCATCATTTAAGGTCTTACTTGCATAGTAGATGGTATGAAATACCTTGTTCTTCCTTTGACCCAGCACCGCACCAACAGCTGTATCACTAGCATCGCACATTACCTCAAACGGTAACTCCCAATCAGGGGCAGTCAGCACAGGTGCTGTCACCAAGCTCTTCTTGAGTACTTCGAATGCCTGCAGACAAGTAGAATCAAAATTAAACTCAACATCTTTCATCAACAAAGAGGATAAAGGTTTAGCAATTTTAGAAAAATCCTTAATAAAACGCCTATAAAAACCCGCATGGCCTAGGAAACTTCGAACTCCCTTTATCGATGAAGGTGGTGGTAGATTTTTGATCACTTCCACCTTGGCCTTGTCGACCTCGATTCCATTCTCCGATACTTTGTGTCCTAACACAATCCCCTCTTGCACCATGAAGTGACATTTCTCCCAATTTAACACCAAATTGCTCTCTTCACATCTAATGAGCACCAAATTCAAATTTTTTAAACATTCATCAAATGAAGAGCCAAAAATAGAGAAATCATCCATAAAAACTTCAAGAAAATTCTCAATCATGTCATGAAAAATAGCGGTCATGCATCTTTGAAATGTAGCAGGTGCATTGCATAGACCAAAGGGCATACGCCTAAACGCAAAAGTACCATAAGGGCAAGTGAAAGTAGTTTTCTCTTGGTCCTCGGGTGCAATTGTGATTTGGTTGTATCCCGAATATCCATCCAAAAAACAGTAAAATTCATGACCGGCTAATCGTTCAATCATTTGATCAATAAATGGCAAGGGGAAGTGATCTTTACGGGTTGCATCATTTAATTTCCTATAATCCATGCACACACGCCAACCCGTAACGATTCTAGTGGGAATCAACTCATTTTTTTCATTGGTAATAACAGTAATCCCACCCTTTTTAGGCACACATTGTACAGGACTTACCCACGCACTATCAGAGATAGGATAGATAATACCTGCGTCCAGAAGTTTGATCGTTTCAGCTTTTACTACCTCTTGCATCTTTGGATTGAGTCTCCTTTGTGGTTGTGCTAGAGGTGAGTACTTATCTTCCATTAGGATTTTGTGCATGCAGATCGAAGGACTTATCCCCTTGATGTCCGAAACTTTCCAAGCGAATGCTCCTCTATGCTCCTTAAGGACTCCCAAGAGCTTACTCTCCATATCGTCTGTCAAAGAAGAGGAAATAATAACAGGCAGTTTATTATTTTCTCCTAAATATACGTACTTGAGATGTGGAGGTAGTGGTTTGAGCTCCAAAGTGGGTGGCTCCTCTAGGCTTGACTTTTGAGGCACTAAATCTTTTCTATCCCCCAATTCCTCTAGTCGAAGCCTCACTTGCTTTCTCCAAGGTGGAATGGCATTCAAATGAGCTACCATCTCCATCCTTTCCTTGTCCAGCTCGTCCTCCTGTTTTTCAGTAGTGAGAGTAGCCTCCAATGGCTCTTGCAATCCATCCTGCACAAAATCACAAACAAGAGAATCTAAGACATCAACGCGAAAACAACTATCATCGTGCATTGTGTGCTTGAGAGTATTAAAGACATCAAAAATAATTTCTTCTTCTCCAACTCTCAGTCTCAATTTTCCCTCGTCAACATCGATCAGTGCTTTCCCTGTAGCCAGAAATGGTCTCCCTAGGATTAAAGGCATCTCCAAATCTTCCTCCATATCAAGTACTACAAAATCTGCAGGAAAAATAAACTTATCCACTTTCACCAAGACATCTTCGATAATCCCACGTGGATACTTGACAGATCTGTCAGCCAGCTGCAATGACATCCTAGTTGGCTTGGGTTCACCTAATCCCAGTCTCCTAAACACAGAATACGGCATCAAATTAATACTCGCACCAAGATCACATAGAGCTTTATGAAAATTAATATCACCAATAATGCAAGGTATAGAGAAACTCCCTGGATCTTTTTGCTTAGGAGGCATCCTGTTTTGAACTAAAGCGGAGCAATTTTCAGTCAAGTTCACAGTCATATGATCTTCTAGCTTCCGCTTGTTTGCTAAGATATCTTTCAAGAATTTTGCATAACTTGGCATATTCAGTAAAGCATCAGCAAAAGGAATGTTAATATGCAGTTTTTTGAATATCTCAAGAAATTTACCAAATTGTGCATCTAACTTAGCTTTTTTCAGTGCTGCAGGAAAAGGTGGGGGGATAACAATTTTACTCGGTGCAATAGGTGTAAAAGTAGAGTTAGAAGACTTACCTCCTTGCTGTTCCACCTCATCCTCACATTGCTTGTTCTTTTCCTCCTTAGACTCAAGTGCCTTTCCACTGCGCAATTCCACAGCTTTCACATGCTCTCTCGGGTTAGTCTCCGTGTTGCTTGGCAAAGTTCCTTGCTCCCTATTAGCAATTAACTTAGCCAATTGTCCAATTTGATTCTCTAACCCTTTTATGGATGCATCCTGATTCTGAAATCTCGTCTCGGTTGCAGAAATAAATTTAGTCATCATTTGCTCTAAATTTGACTTCTCCTCCCTAGGCGGTTCTGGCTTGAATCCTTGGTGCATCCCATGTGGTGGCCCTCTTTGTTGGCGGTTTTGGTTGTTTTGACCTCCCCACGAAAAGTTTGGGTGATTCCTCCATCCCGGATTATAGGAGTTTGAATAAGGGTCATTTCTAGGACGGTTCTGGAATCCCACGTGTTTTGCTCCCTCAGGCACATAGAATGGATTGCCATCTTGGCAATCCTGCACGTCATGCTCACCTCCACACTTATCACAGAAAATCTCTTGCAGACGCATAACCGATCCACTCGCACTCATCCCATCAATCTTTCTGTTCAAAGCCTCCAACTGTGCTGACACCGCAGACAAATCAGTAACTTGATTAACCCCCGCACCTCGTTTCTGCCTATCAGAATGAGGATGATAGCTGCTAGCAGCCATCTCCTCCAATAATTCATATCCTTCCTCAGCCGTTTTTCTCAGCAAGTTACCACAGGCAGCAGCATCTATCATGGTACGGTTAGAAGTAAGCATACCGTAGTAAAAAGTTTGAACAACTAACCCAAGAGGTAGCTCATGGTGTGGACATCTCCTCAATAAATCCTTGTATCGCTCCCACGCCTCGTAAAGTGACTCAAGCTCATATTGAGCAAAAGTAGTAATGTCGGCTCTCAGCTTCATAGTCTTCGACGGAGGAAAGTACTTGGTCAAGAATGCCTTCGCCATATCCTCCCATGTAGTGATAGACCCTACAGGCAAACAGTTTAACCACGCCTTAGCTTTATCTCTTAGTGAAAATGGAAATAAACGCAAACGAACAGCATCATCAGACACAGCATTAAACTTAAAAGTATCGCAAATTTCAAGAAAATCAGCTATATGAGAATTAGGGTCGTCAAGTGCACTTCCCCCAAATTGAACAGTGTTTTGAATCATCTGAATGATAGCTGGCTTGATCTCAAACTGGTTAGCTCGGATGACTGGTCTCACGATGCTTGGACGTGCTCCCTCAAGAGACGGTTGTGCATAATCCATCATCGGAATGCGACGTGGTATCTCAACTTGTCTATTGTCACGCTGTTCCTCTCCACGTTCTTGCTCGTGTCTTTCCATCTGTTCTTTGAGTCTTTGTTGCTGTCTTCGTCTGCGGAAAGTTCTTTCGATTTCAGGGTCAAATTCAAGCTCCACGTCGAGTGATCTTCGCATGCACCACAAGAAAAATCTGCAACAGAATAGGAGTATCAACTAACAATAAAATAAATAATACTAAAGAATTTAAATGAAAAATAAAAAATTGTGAATCAACAGTCCCCGGCAACGGTGCCAAAAACTTGATCGAGCCAAACTTGCACAGTGAATAGTCCCAAAATTTGTTTTATAAATGAAAGCTCGATTTAAAATATCGCAAGTGCACGATAGTCAAGTTATAATAAACGTACGTGAATACGAGTATCGATCCACAAGGACTGCGTTACACTATTCTTATTTTCACTTAAATTTCTCTAGCAACGATAGATAGAGTTGGTGATTAAACTAAAGTGAATTTAATACTAAAATGATTAAAATGCAAGAACAAATAATCAAGAAATCAATGATTAAATTGGATGAAAATCAAATGAGAAACGAATTTGTTGGGAATTATCAGTTCACCTACCACTCGTGTTCAGATAATTAGACTCGACTTTTACTCGTGCATTCGACGGAATTCCCTAGACTAATCAATATACTCTGTCGAGCTATATTAATACTAATCATAAACATGCAGTAATCAAGTGTCCTCAATTATTTAACAGTTCACGATTGCATTACGTTCTATGGAATCCACTAGCTTTCATCCGGGTGAACTATTACTATCGACACGTACCCAATTCCGTATGTCTACTAAAATTGTAAGTCCGTGGTTTATACTATGCGATCCTATTGTTAATTAGTCTGTCGAAATCGTTAACAACATGCAATAATCAAAGGAAGATAGCTAGGCTTCGCTTGAAACAAGAAATAACAATAGCATAAACAAATCACTTGTAAAAATGTCAAGAAATAATGTTAAACAACGAGTATGGGTAGGATCCCCTCAAATCCCAACAAATTTAGAGTTTAGCCAACCAAATTCATACTAAAAATCAACAATCTATGCAAGAGAATAAAATACTGAATAATAAAATACTAAATATGACGATGGAAGATGGCTGCGACGCTTGGAATTCTCGAGTTCTTCGAAAGTCTTCCTTACTCCTAGCCTTCTCTCCCAGAAAAAATGATGAAAATATGATGTGTAAGTCTGAAAAACGGCGCCCAATCTCGTGTATTAGGTTAGTGGTCTTGGATAGAGTCCATGAAAATAGAAACAAATCTCGCAGAATCTTGCTGGATCGCGTAACTCGCTAGGGCGGTAGGTTTTGACCGCTGGGGCGAGTGACTCTCGAATAAAAACTTTGAGCCTTCTCTCTAGTCTCGCTGGGGCGGCCACTTTTGACCGCCCGAGCGAGAGATCTTCTGTTAAATTCTCTTGTCCAGGCTAGCAGTCTCGCTGGGGCGGTCAGTTTTAACCGCCCTAGCGAGAGGTCTTCTGTTCGATATCCTCGGTAAGACTAGAATGCTCGCTGGGGCGGTCAGTTTTGACCGCCCTAGCGAGGCTTCTTCGTTGTTGTGCCCATTTTCTGCTATATTTGGTTCCATTCCTACAAAATACCACAAAACACACGAAATCAGTCATATGCTAAATAATGCAAACAAAATGCAAGAATAAACTAGAACAAGCTAATATGATGTATGAATGCGACTCGAAACCAACACTAAAAACACGTAAAAACGAGTCCTATCACGGAGCGGATGAACAGGACCTTGTTGGACAGAACAAGAGCTATGTTGAGGACTGCAGGTCTAGAAAAGTCATTTTGGGCAGAAGCAGTCAAAACCACTTGTTATATTATCAATCGTTCTCCATCAGTGGCGATTGATCTGAAGACTCCGATGGAGATGTGGACCGAGAAGCCGACAGATTATTCTCATTTGCATACTTTTGGAAGTCCGGTGTACGTTCTGTACAATGAGCAAGAAAGATCAAAGTTGGATTCAAAATCCAGAAAATGTATCTTCTTGGGTTATGCTGATGGAGTAAAGGGGTTTCGCTTGTGGGATCCTACTGTTCACAAGCTTGTCATCAGCAGGGATGTTATCTTCGAGGAAGATAAAGTAAAGGGAGACAAAGGCACACAGAATTCAGAAACTACTATTTTTCAGGTAGAAAATAAGACAGACGAAGGTCAAGTTTCTTGTGAAACAGTACCAGAGCACGAAGAACAAGAACAAGTTGAGTCTGAGGTTTCCAATGTGAGGCAGTCAACTCGAGACAGAAGACCACCAGGTTGGCTTTCAGATTATGTCACTGAAAGCAACATTGCATATTGTCTATTATCAGAAGATGGTGAGCCATCCAGTTTCCACGAGGCTACTCAGAGCTCGGATGTATCTTTTTGGATGATAGCAATGCAAGAAGAGTTGGAGGCATTAGACAAGAATAAAACTTGGGATCTTGTTACATTACCACGAGGGAGGAAAGCCATTGGAAACAGATGGGTCTATAAGATCAAGCGTGATGGCAATAATCAAGTGGAACGGTATCGTGCTAGATTGGTAGTAAAAGGGTATGCTCAGAAAGAAGGCATTGACTTCAATGAGATATTTTCTCCTGTGGTTCGGCTTACAGCAGTCAGAGTAGTGTTGGCATTGTGTGCGGTGTTTGACCTACATCTAGAACAGCTAGATGTGAAAACGGCGTTTCTTCATGGAGATCTTGAAGAAGAAATCTATATGCTCCAGCCAGAAGGTTTTGCGGAAAAAGGCAAAGAGAACTTGGTTTGCAGGTTGAAGAAATCTCTGTATGGTCTCAAACAGGCGCCGAGGTGTTGGTACAAGAGATTTGATTCCTATATCACGAGCCTTGGATACAACAAACTGAGTGCAGACCCTTGTACGTATTTCAAGAGGTCTGGTGATGATTATATTATTTTGCTGTTGTATGTGGACGACATGTTGGTAGCAGGCCCCAACAAAGATCAGGTCCAAGGATTGAAGGCACAGTTGCCTAGGGAATTTGATATGAAGGACTTGGGACCAGCAAACAAGATTCTAGGGATGCAAGTTCACCGAGATAGAAGTAACAGAAAGATTTGGCTTTCGCAGAAAAATTATTTGAAGAAAGTCTTGCAACGCTTCAACATGCAAGATAGTAAGCCAATATTGACCCCTCTTCCTGTTAACTTCAAGTTATCCTCCGAGATGTGTCTTAGCAGTGAAGCAGAGAGGATGGAGATGTCTCGAGTACCATATGCATCAGCAGTGGGAAGTTTGATGTTCGCTATGATCTGTACAAGACCGGACATTGCTCAAGCAGTGGGAGCAGTTAGTCGATATATGGCGAATCCTGGACGAGAGCATTGGAGCACTGTTAAGAGGATCCTTAGATACATTAAGGGTACCTCGAATGCTGCATTATGTTATGGAGGATCAGATTTTACACTCAGGGGCTATGTCGATTCAGATTATGCAGGTGATCCTGATAAGAGAAAATCTACTACTGGTTATGTGTTTACACTTGCAGGAGGAGCAGTAAGCTGGGTTTCAAAACTGCAGACAGTTGTGGCATTATCTACAACAGAGGCAGAATACATGGCAGCTACTCAAGCTTGCAAGGAGGCAATATGGATTAAAAGGTTATTGGAGGAGATCGGGCACAAACAAGAGAATGTTCCTTTGTTTTGTGACAGTCAGAGTGCCTTGCACATCGCAAGGAATCCAGCCTTTCATTCCAGGACGAAACACATTGGAGTACAATTTCACTTTGTGCGGGAAGTAGTAGAAGAAGGAAGCGTGGATATGCAGAAGATCCATACGAAAGAAAACATAGCTGATTTTCTGACCAAGCCAGTGAACACTGAAAAGTTTGAGTGGTGTAGATCCTCAAGTGGTCTAGCGGAAACGTAAGCAGCAGGGAATGGCAAGATTGAAAGGATGTGTGGAGATATGTTTGATTCTCAATCAAATCTCCAAGTGGGAGAAATGTCGGCAAGTCAAATGGGGCGGCCAATCAAAAGAAAGAATTAAAACGTGGGAAATGCTTAGGAAATTTCGTGGAATTGCGTGATGAAATTGCGAGGCAATTTCCTTGTTCACACGGTTAGGGGCTCTATAAATAGAGCTCCCTCCTTCATTCTGAAATCATCCCTTATTCGAGTTTTCTCTCATCTTATAAGCATTTGAGTGCTTAGTTCTATAATATTTGTGAGGTGTTTTGTTCTCCTGTATTAAGAGAGTGTGTGTTCTCTTTGAAAACACAGTGAGTGAGTTGTACACCACAAAATATTATAGTGGAATTCTTTTCATCTTGCTCGTGGTTTTTACCCTAATAATTTTTAGGGGTTTTCCACGTAAATCTCGGTGTCCAGTTTATTCTTTATTTTCGGGTTTTATTATCTCAAATTCCGCACGTAGGACCAACACTTAAACCGATCCTTGTTTACCAACCACACATTGTCTAACCAAATCAAATTCTCTCTCGATACGTTCCTCAAAAAATCCGATTCGTGCGGATTCTTCCCCCAACTAACGAAGGGATCTTGGCGGAATTTCCACATATGAAATTGAGCACAATTTTGCAAAGAAAGAGCCCACTTGTTTCTCGAGAAGAGATGGGAAACATGCTCATTTGATTGAATAGTTGACCCAGCCCTTTGTTGTTTGAAGAAACCCTCCACTTCAATTGGTATTTTTTCACGAAAAGCAGACATGAGATAAGAAATCCAGTGTTTCACTAAGATTTCGAATAGCGGATGCTCTCAATCCCAAATATGGATGATATATAAGTGGTCGATGATTAGGCTTGCCCAAGAAAAAGCGTGGAAACAGATGTTTCCAATCCAGCCTTCTAATGCACGTTTTCTCGGACTCAACCATTAAATATCCTGCGCTTTTTGTTCTTTACCCGCAAATTTCTCAAATCTAGACATCAAGTCATTTTAGTTTAAGCAAAATATCCATTTTAATTATGTATGTATTGGTTGTGATATTTTTAATTTTATATTTTTTTCGTTTAATCAATATAATTATAGTTCTGAAATTATATTTCGATGATCAATTTTAGTCTTTCTCGTTAAAATTTCATAATTACATTGTTAAGTAAGTGACTTTTTAAACCATGTGATTTTAATTTATTTTATTTTATTTTAATTTCTTCGTGTGAGCTTGACTTAGCATGGAAAAGAAACAGCATAAATTAGGCAAGGTTATCGGGATTAAATTAATCTATCTATAAATGATGGAATAATAAGAGAACATGCATGCTTGATAATTAAGGATAGCCTTTGTCAACATTATATAAAAATACGAATAAAATTTAGATTCGTTTTTTTATAAAATTGTTCATAGATTTTACATTTGTTACCAATTTCTTGAGTTTGTGTCATAAAATCAATGTTCTAAAACACGATAGACAAACGACAACCCATCTTATAGTGCATTGACGGTTTTTTTACTTAAATATTTAATTTTATTTATCTTCATATATCTCCAATAATTCTACTATGAGTAGGTCTCATGTGAGACCGTCTCACGGATCATAATCTGTGAGACGGGTCAACCCTACTCATATTCACAATAAAAAGTAATACTCTTAGCATAAAAAGTAATATTTTTCCATGGATTATCCAAATAAAGATTCGTCTCACAAAATACGACCCGTGAGACCGTCTCACACAAGTTTCTGCCTTCTACTATACTCCAATAATTCTATTATATTATATTGAAACTCAAAATCAATGACATATTTATCATCTTTATCTTATACAAATTGATTAAAAATATCTCAAACAGATTTTTTAAAAAAAAAAACAATGTTAAAAAATAAAACAAAAAAAATCTATTAAATTAAGCAGCCGTCGATAGAGCTCAAAAACATCGTCTTTTTGAAAATCAAAGTAATAAACAACTATATAAGCAGTCTTAGACGATCGCCTTTTAGAACACTGAATAAAATACTCCATAATGTTGGAAGACAAATTATGGCTTGTTGAGTTGTTGTCTGTTGAAAATAAAATTAAGATCAAAGGGCCCAATAGAAGAACAACCTTTAATGTTTTCCAGCTGCCAATGCAATGCATTCATTCAAAAAAAAAAAGTTATTACAGAGTATCCACTTCGAATTAATTGTAGTGTGAACATTATTATACTGTTTTCAAAAAATTAAAAAGATTAAAATCTGAAGTGTAAAGATTGTTTCAGTAAAAATGGCAACATGAAGAGATCCATATAATTTGCATAACGAAATGCATTTATTATTGTTATTTCAATTATATTGTTGGGTGCAATAATTGTCTCTGCTTTATAGAGTGATCGAACCGTGGTGCTTGAGCTGCTGTGTGGTTTAAAAGATTTAAGTTGTACCATTAACACCAGTTATAGCTTTTGGTAAAGCGGCAAGCGATCGGTCCTACAATTGGTATTAGAGTCAAGGTCACGGGGTTCGATTCTCAATGATTGCAAAGAGTGTAATTATTGGGAGGGAGATTGTTGGATACAATAATTGTTCCTGTTTGGTAGAGTGATCTAACCGTGGTGCTTGAGCTGTTGTGCCGTTTAAAAGATTTGACTTGTATTATTACAACCAGCTCTATAGCTTTTGATAAAGTCGCAAGCGCTCGTTCCTAAAAAAAAAAAAATTCGCCAAGAGATGAGGTAGAAAGAAAATTTAATTTATTCTTCTAAAAATAAAGCAGAATTTTTCTTTTATCCGAGCCTATCAATGATCGACACATCATCAGTTGTCGTTCTTTAAAATAATGATAGGAAGCTTGGAAATTAGGAGTATATATTTAATGAAATTTAAATAATTTGAAACTTATAATAATGAATCTTGTGATGTCTTGCTTGGAAGGATTGTCATGAGGACCCTTCAAGCTTAAAACAATAGCACGTCTTCTTTTGTGCATTATAATATATTAATGCAATATATTATAAAAAACTTATTTGAGACGATCTAATATCTCAATTTGGTGAGACAGTTATTTTATTTTAGTTACAAGAGATCTACTCGATATGTTATTAGCATCTATTTTTTTTTTAAATTCAAATAGATCTTTTAATGATTAGATAAAGAGAAAATTCACAAAAAAATTAAAAAATATTGTTTCATTGAATTTTAGAGATGTGAAATTAGGGCCAGCAAGATAGATTATAAAAAAAAAAAAACAAAACCAATTATCGATATTTTTTTTGGCAAAAACTTGTGTGAAACGGTCTCACAAGTCATATTTTATGAGACGAGTTTCTTATTTGTGTCATCAATGAAAAACCATTATTTTTATGCTAAAAGTATTACTTTTTATTGTAAATATCGATAAGATTGATCCTGTCTCACAAATAAAAATTCGTAATATCGTCTCACAAAAAACTTACTACTTTTTTTTTACTAGTGATTAATGAATATCTACCTGTTTTTGGTCAACCTATTTTCCTAAGAGAATCTTGCATATTGTATGTTTGTGTTTATCTAGTGCAAAATGATACATCCAGTTCAAATAAAAGGCAATAATTGAGCCAATGAAAAAAAAACACACAATAATTGTCTAATGATAGTAACATCGCTTGTGATTGATGTATCCTCTACAAATAAATTAATCCACGAAAATAATTTCTATTTAACAAAAAAAAAAATTATAGAATGGACAACCCAAAAAATAACAAACATATGAGTCTCAAAATCATAAAAAAAAATGGCTCTGAAATAATCATTTGTCTCTTCTTCTAGGAAAATCATTAAACAAAATTGTCTGAAGTAGGTATTTGATATGACGATCTTACATATTTTTATCGTTAAGACGAGTCAATCATATTCATATAAAAAAATAATATTTTTGACATAAAACTATATTTTTTAATGGGTGATAAAATTATATTTTTTAATGGGTGATTCTAATAGAAAACTCGTCTTATAAAATCGACACATTAGATCGTCTCACAAGAATTTTGTAAATTATATGATAAGTACCAGATATG
The DNA here is from genome assembly GCF_022965805.1 of Primulina eburnea. NCBI lineage: Eukaryota > Viridiplantae > Streptophyta > Magnoliopsida > Lamiales > Gesneriaceae > Primulina > Primulina eburnea. The sequence continues at coordinate 39,261,791 of NC_133104.1, read as the reverse complement.
TATTTTTATAAAAACTGGCCGACTTTATATTGAGTGATTTTTCATATAAGTATAATCAAATATATGTTTTCATTGATCAAGTCATTCAGCTTCAAGCTCGAATTATTACAAACTCATCCAAAGACCCTTAACATATCATAATTAATTTTTTTTTTTATCATATATTGCAAATATTTTTATTTTATTCTAATAAGATTATCTACAAAACTAGATCGATGAATAGTCCGTTCACTTCTCGAAAATTTACGAGCTTACTAGACATGATTCTCAAAGATTTTAGAAATTCAACTCATTCATACCTCTAACTTAAACATAATTAAATATATGTTTGACTATAATAATGATATTAACTTCGCAGAGTCACATTTTTTTCTAAAGAGTTACAATTTTTTTAAACTCCTTAATAATCCCTTTTTTTGTATAAAATTTTAATATTTATGATTTGGAATGGAAAGCATAATGATTATTGAAAATCCGATGATTTTTGGGAAAAATGTAAAATAAAATAAATTGATTTGATAGAAAATTAGTTAGAATTTAAAGTTAAAGCTGTTATTCCACTAAACCACTACCATTTTCGGGCTCCGACCTTGGATCCCCACCAAAAACGACAGGCAAGTAAACAAATAATAACTGTCAATTTATATTCTTTAAACACAAACAGACAAAATCATGACCGTCACACTCTATCCAGCTCTTTCCGCGACTCGAATTTGCAAGTTTTTTTTTCATCATTTTATCCATTTTTTCTTTTGCTTTCACCGCCTGTCTCCCTCTGTTTCTGACACCAAACCTCTCTTTGGATTCAAGTCTTTCTCTTCTTCGTGGGTTCCTTTTTTAAATCCACTCCCATTTTTCAGTGGTTTTGCTTTCACGGGTTGTTGCTGATTCTTTTATCCAAGATTTCTGTTCAGTTTGCTCGCTTTGGTTTCTTAAATCCTTTTCATTTCACCAAGAAAGAAAGAGGGAATCTTGCTTATCCTCTTCTGGTTTTTTAGATTTCTTTTTAACTTCTCCAATTCTTGACCCACTTCCTTTTTAACTCTTTAGAATCTTTTCTTTGTTTCTTTCCAAGACTTCTGTTAATCTGTTGTAGATGGGTGGTTCGTCAAGCTGTTGAGTGTTTCTGTGTGTGAAATCTTGGAAAAAGATGGAATGCTTTACTTCATGTCAAGTTCTTTTGCTGAGTTTAGGGCTCTTTCTTGCTGATTGTGTTGCTGCATTTCCGAAGAATGAAGGCGAGTTTTACCCCTTCACTTGTATTTTATTCCACAGATCTTGATTCTTGCTACTTCGAAAGCATAGTTTTTTTTTTTATTAAGTAATGTGATGGATAATTAATCAATTTTGTCGGAGCTATTATCTGACGTAATTGTGTAAACATCTTCGATTTTGTTGTTGAGAAACGTGGCAAGTGAATTTAAGAATGTGGCTATTGCAAATTGTTGAGTAGAGTTCATATTTGAAAACTTTCTTATCAGAAATTTGTGGGTTTGTTCAGTTGAAGCCTTAACTTCCTTTAAGAGAGCTATTATTGAGGACCCGCTGCTGATTCTGTCGAATTGGAATTCTCTAGATTCGGATCCTTGTGATTGGTCTTGCATTTCTTGTTCTATGGCTGGGGATAATGTAATAAAGATGTAAGATTTTCCATTGGTTCTATTTAATAGAAAATTGTGACCACCAATGCAAGAATTTATATACTTTAATTAATGAGATTGATGGCGAGAATGTGGGAGTGTGTAGCAGTATGATGTTATTGTCAAACTAAACTCTCATTTGTGGCATCACTCAAATTGCAGCAACATATCCGGGGCATCATTGAAGGGTTTTGTTGCTCCAGAGCTGTACCAGCTCTCAGCTTTGCAAGAGTTGTAAGCTCTTATTATGCGATCAAATTGGATTTTATTGATAATTGTTAAGCTGGGGTCATATTGAGTCATTGACTGGTTGTTTCTGTCTTTCATTTACAGAATTCTGCGTGGGAATTCATTGATCGGTACAATACCAAAGGAAATCGGCATTTTAAAAGAACTCAAGGTGTTGGATTTAAGTTCAAACCAGCTAACTGGAACAATTCCACCCGAGATTGGAAGCTTAACTGCCGTAGTGAAAATGTTCGTGGATTGAGTACTAGATATCGAAACTCATTCATGGAGTTTTATACTATTTTTTATTCATTTTCTTACTGTTAATTAACTGTTATATTCTGCTTTTACAGAAATCTTGGCTCCAATGGATTGACTGGAAAGATACCTTCTGAATTAGGTAACTTGAAATACCTTGAGGAACTTCGACTCGATAGGAATAAGCTTTTGGGATCTATCCCTGCTAGTAATGGGCCAGCATCTTCATCTAATACGCAGGCGACGTAAGTAGAAATTACTCTCACAGACTTCTTGAGCTTTTGAATACTCTGTCCTACTCAAATTGAATTTGATTTCCTTGTGCAAATTATCTTGTATTTTCTTTAAGTTTGTGTCAAGTTCTAAAATTCATTAGGCACTAGTCGGATGCCACATCCAACGCCTAGAGCTTAGGCTGCCTAGGCGGGGATTAGGCACCGCTAAACGGATTTCACGTTATCAATATACTTATAATGGTCGTTAGAATACATTTCAGCTCAAATTTTGTTAAAATCCAATTAACACGGTGTCCATTCCTCGTACTTGTTCTGCTCAAGGCTGGTAAGGATAATAGGCAATGCAAGAGATACCAAAATAAACAAAAAAATTATCTTTATGGTCTAGTTCGATTTTCTTATGTGTGCCGAAGAAAGCAGACAAATAAGATGAGAGTAGTGTGTTAGGACAAATGTAAGCCAACAAATCGTAATTTTAATTGGGATTTCAATACCAAAAAATTAAAAGAAGAAACCTATAAATATTTTTTATGTTATGTTCTGGTTTAATTGGGCTTTCAAAAATTACAAGTCCAAAAAAAATTCCCAAAAAAATCTAACTGCCTAGGCCAGCCTAGGCGGCCAGGCTGGCCGCCTAGCCCATTTTCGGTGCGGTCGGGTGACGCCTAGCGCCTACGAGGTGCTAAGGCGGACGTCTAGCCCAAGTTTTAGAACACTGGACTTTGTGTTAATTGGAAAAAGGGGAATACATGACAGCATTTATGTTTCTTAGATGTTTGTCCCTGATGGATGATTGTCCCTCGATTATTTTTTCCTGGCAATATTTTTATCATGGAATTCGCTGTCTTGACCTGCGATCTTATATTCTTATTGTGATACCTCCTAGAAGTAGTGACTTATTTATTGCCAAAAGTCAGCTTATCCTAATGAAGTCTACATAAGGTTCTCGGTTTTTAGGATTGTAGAATCCCCTCATCTATCTGTGAAGAATTTGTGGACTCGTATCTGTGTTGGACTGTTATCTGATTGCTTCGCTATGTACACTTTCGATGAATACCTAGCATATTCAATCTAAGAACATATTTCTTAGTGTTGCCTCTTTGAAATAATTCCAGGTATGCTCTAAACGGCAACCCTATGGGTTTGTGTAGTTCGTCCCAGCTAAAAGTGGCCGACTTTTCTTATAACTTTTTGATCGGAAGCATACCCAAATGCTTGGCATATCTTTCGAGGTACTTTGTGTTTTTTACATTGCCCCCACTTAATCAGTTTCTTATTGCTCTTGCCCTTCTTGTGAGTTACTTTATGTTCTTACTTTCAATATAGATCAAGCTTTCGGGGGAATTGCCTTCAAGATAAGGATTCCAAACAGAGGCCTCCTGCACAATGTGGTAGGTGACCTTGGTAATTAATGTTACTGTAATCTATGTTAGCTTTGCCATTAAGGAAACATATAGATAGTGAAAGTTCAATGATCTTTTTGGTGAAGAACGAAAAATATAGATGAAATGACTGCATAGAGTCTCGTAATTCTGCATAGGCATTTCTTAATGTTGGTGTCATAAGTTTTTGTTGCATGTGATCCTCTTAAAATTCTTGAACAATGGTGGAGGTACATGTTTTAATATGTTTCCATTGTTCGCAGAAAATGTTTCCGGAAATATATTTTTGGGAGACATATAGGAAATGTGGTTTACGTTTGCTCATATTTCCCAAAATGCCATTTTCTAATAGATGCCATTTCATAACTTATCATGTTAATATGTTGGTTATTTATTTCTTTGATAATTATTGATAAGTGAATCTTTTAGAATTTGAAACATAATGTTTTGTCTTAAAATATCATATAATTATAGAATTTTCTGCGGCGCCCGGTTTAGGAATTCATAATTATTCCCTTACTCAGTGCCACATTTTCTACAGTCTTTCTTTATTGAACTGCTATTTTTATTTTTTCCATTATTATTATTAAAAAGACATTGTAGATAGAAATTTAAATATTTTCTATAATCATTTAAAGATTATCTACAAATATTTACATTTTTATTTCATATATGTACAATTATTTTACAACGGAAGTTTAACATTTATTTATAAACAGATCATCACAACTTTCAAATACTCTTATTTCTGCTTCAGTTATTTTCCTCCTGTTCCAATTCTGGGGTTCCTGTGTCTGGAAATTACAATAGACGAAAAGAAACATAGGGTTAAGTCTTTGAGGACTTAGTGAGTTTAAATTAGTATATAGCTTTTAAATATATTAAAATAGCGCTTCGTTATAATTATGTATGAAGTAATAGGCATAACAATTAGATGTTATGAATGCTATGCAATGAAATAATAGATAAATGAAAATTCCATAAATTAACATTGGTGGCTCTAATTGAGCACTTTTTACGAGCCAGGTGAACCATTCTCCGGACCAAAATATTCGGTACGCGCTGTTCAGATGAACCATATACCCGGGACTTTTGACCCGTTGTTCATTGGACTCATTTTCCGGGCCAAAGCCACGTTGTCCAGTGGACTCAATTTCCGGACCGAAATCTGTTGTCCATGACTCCATTCATTAATGGTATATCAATCCATTCATAAATATGCAAGAAAATATATCAGTAGTTGAAATGAACTATAGATGATATTTGAACATTAAATAAATGCTATTGAAATTTTCAGCCCAAATGCCAAAGGCTTTAATAGAAGAATGAATAGTAATTTCTTCACCTGATAACTTACAGTTTAGGTTTGATTAATAATCCGAGATGCTGGAGCAAGTCCTAAAAATGTATTATGAATGATATTTATATGTTAGAGTTTTTAAGTAACTAGCTGATCATTTCCAGATTATTTTTTGCTCAAAATTTAACCCGGTTGATTTTACTTAAGTTTGCAAAATTCATATTAATTAGAATATATCTCCAAACATTACGAAAGTTGGCCAAAAAGTCGGAAATATCACCAGGAATGTTCGGCCACCGGAAAATCGCCGATCCGACGGTACGTGAGGTACACGCTCCGACGTTTCCGACGTGTGGCTGGCCTTCCGGCGGCCACGCGCGGCCGGATTTTTTCCAGATTATGTAACTTTTGAATATCTTTAATTCTTCTGTTGAAAGTTTTGTCAAATTCTAACCCATCAATACCAGATTTAAATATCGTCGTATGGCTAACTAAGGTACTCTGGCATTCCGAAAATGTTAGTTCCGCCAATATTTTGGGACGACGGACGGTATGTACCTTATCTATACAACAAGAGGTACAACTTTTATGTTCAAGTCAACCTCTCGTTTGGTGTGTAGCTATAAGAAAAATGAGCGGAAATAAGAAAAATGAGCGGAAAGTACTTAGCTTGAATACGGGATACCGTTGTCGTTTTGCGGAATATATTTGTTTGATTTTCTGGTTTTTGAGCGATCCTTTTACGTCACCTTCAGTGCTATATTGCTTTACTATATGAGGTGAATAGTTGGTGATTTATTGGGATTTTTCGGAAAGGGTATAACTTTTTTTCTTCTATTTTCTTCTCTTTTTCCCTTCCCTTTTCTTCCTTCGTTCTTTCTTTGGTTGGTCTTTTCGGTTGGTTTTTGTGAGAGAGGAAAGGTTCAGCTATATTTATAGCCGAGAACTTCAAGTTTATCCCTCTTAATTCTATTATTATTTTTATTTATTTATTTATTTATTAAATGAAAAAAAATGTTATGTTTATCTAAACTTAATATTATTATATTCGTGTATCTAATTATTGAACCTAATTATCTTATATTGAACTTAATAATTATTGTACTTAATTATTTAACATATATATTGAGCTCAATTATAATATTTTATTATATTTTGGGTATTGGATTTTGGAATGGGAACCTCATAGTGTTTGATGAATTTTTAGGTGTATTGTGATGTATTTTAATGTATTTCTAGATATTTTGGACAAATAAAATTTGTACCGAAAAATAATGTGATAAAATTTTAAAAGTGAAAATAGTAAAATTTATACTAATAAAATACATTTATGCACCTTTGTTTTTAGGGTGTCACATTTTCTTTTATGAGTGATGAGTTAAATTAATAATAATTACATAGAGGAGCGTGAAAGTGGGGTAAATTTATATTTGTGGTAAATATTTGAAAATGATATGGATATGTTTCCAGGAAAATCAATTAAAAATGCCACGAGTTTGTGTCAATATATGTTCAGTGTTGGGGCTAGTCTTGATGAAACTTTCATTGCAGGCCGTCTAACTTCGAAATCACGTCCAAGACTTAACACAACACACATGCCTACTGAAGACAGAACAAAACATATAGCTAATGCATCAAAACCTGTATGGCTCTTGGCTCTTGAAATAGTCACCGGAGTAATGGTAGGTTTTCTCTTTGTCATGGCTCTTTTAGCTGCCATTCAGAAATGGAAGAGCAAACCTTCTATCATTATGCCCTGGAAGAAATCTTCAAGTACAAAGGAGTACATGACAATTTACATAGGTGAATGAGGTGTCTGTGTATATTTTGTTATCTTGTTGTCATTTTTCACTGGTGCCAAAGCTGAATGAAATGTTTGCTAACAGATTCTGAAGCTCTGAAAGATGTACCAAAATATAGCAGACAAGAACTGGAGTTAGCCTGTGAAGATTTCAGCAACATCATCGGATCTTCTCCGGATAGTGTGGTTTACAAAGGCACTTTGAAAGGTGGATCTGAAATTGCTGTGATATCCCTTTGTATCAAAGAAGAGAATTGGGCAGGCTATCTCGAGCTTTATTTCCAGAACGAGGTATTAGATCATTCTTTGGTAAATAGCAACTTATGGATTTTTTCTCGACTTTTTCATGTGGATAATAAGATTTTGGAGTTGTGTTAATCATTGTTCAGGTGGCAGATTTGGCAAGGTTAAATAATGAGAATGTTGGAAAACTTCTTGGATATTGTCGAGAAAGCAGTCCATTTACGAGGATGCTGGTGTTTGAATATGCGTCGAACGGGACTCTTTACGAGCACCTTCACTGTAAGTTAATTTCTGATGTATTTTTTCCTCCGTTTTTTATGGAACTTCTTATATTTTTTAAACATCCCTGACGAGAAATGACACTATTTCTGTAACTCGCAGATGGAGAAGGATGCCAGTTCTCTTGGACTAGACGTATGAAAATCATTATCGGCATCGCGCGGGGGCTTAAGTATCTGCACACGGAACTTAATCCACCATTTTCTTTATCTGAATTAAACTCGGGTTCTATCTATCTGACCGATGAATTTTCTCCCAAGGTGACTATAGATCAGTGTTCAGTCATATGAATATCAAAAAGGCCTGTTCTTCTACTTCCAAATCCCATTATCCGTTTCTTATTAGATTACTCTTATATTTTCTTGCAGCTAGTTGATTTTGAGTGCTGGAAGACGATTCTATCCAGATCTGAGAAGAGCTCGGGCTCGATAAGTAACGAAGGTGATGTTTGTATCCTTCCAAGTTCTTTGGAAAGACGCTGTCTTGATACCCAGGGAAACATATACGCGTTTGGGATTCTTTTAATCGAACTCGTCAGTGGTAGACCTCCATACTGCAAAGATAAAGGGTGCTTAGTTGATTGGGTAAGGATTTATCAACTTTTTAAACTTTTCCTTTCTTATTATCTTAATTCTTGAAAGGGAAATTGTTTTATTTAAAATTGAACTCATGCAGGCTAAAGAATTCTTGGAATCGCCTGATGTTATGTCTTACGTGGTCGACCCCGAGCTGAAACATTTCAGTTCGGATGACTTGAAGGTGATTTGTGAAGTGGCAAATCTATGCATCCGTCCCAATTCCAGCACCAGGACATCGATGCAAGATCTATGCTCGATGCTGGAAACCGGGATCGATACATCTATATCTGCAGAGCTCAAGGTGTCTTCTTTGGCTTGGGCTGAGCTCACTCTATCTTGATGTCGATTCAAACTCTACAACATAAATCATAATCATATATGTAGAGTAGCAATATGTTTTTCGTTTCCCATTTTTTTATATTCTTTGATCTCTCACGATCTTGTTGAGGCGTCGAAGTTCTCGTAAATCTTGCGTGTTGTAAGAATCGTGGGTTAGGCAAATCTCTCGATTCTTTGTACGATCTTTGCCTTTTCAAGGTTGTGGTAGGTAGTACAGGTTGAGCGGGTTAATTCAAGGGGGTAATTTTGTCGCTTCTGCGAATTATCTAGAGTTTGCAACAAAAACCAGAAACCAAGCAGCCAAAATCAAATCGACCTCACTCGAGAATACTTGGACAGATTTTAATATTCGGACCGATTCCCTGAGTTGGGTGTTCTACAGTTTGAACGAAAGTACCTTTTTATCTTTTACATTGAACTACAATTTTATGAGTTGGCATTTCGAACTTTGCATGGAAATGGTGTCAAAGGGCGGATAAAGTAAAACGAGTTGAAGATCCAACCAGAACAATAAAACTTTCATTTCCAAATATAATTCAATCTCGATGTTCTCCTTCACTTTTGTACCATTTAACTCCATGATAGTAACATCCTAAAACCGAATTGTTCCAAGTCCTTGTGCGACAGGTAAGTCCTCGGCAAGGGAAAACAAAAATATACAGATCATCCTGTATCATAACTCAGAAGCAAAAACGAAAATTTCCGGGTTTCATCACATCAGACCTCGTCTAATAGAGGGCCATCACGAAATTAATGCACCACCATTTGTATGAATCTTGAAGCAAAATGAATTGTTTAACATTTAGGACGTGAAAAATGATTGTCATTAGGATTCCTCTTTCCACTGAAGACGGCCAAAGCTTTCCTCACTGGAGGTTGGAGAGGAGCTTTCTTATCTGTGTGATGGCGGAAGATATCATCCGGCACAACGAAGTCGTCATCCTACAAAACAAACAATTCAAAACATGGGTAGAATATTAATACAGGGTAATTTACAGGATGAAGAAATAACATTAAAAGGCATTGATTATAAATTATGTAGATAAATCGACCTGCTTATTTTTCTTCTTTATTTTCGGGTGCAGAAACTTCTGAGGTAGCTGATCCTCACGTAAAACGGGGTTCTTTGTAACCGCATCTCGACCACCTTGGGGTAAAGGTAACGAGAACTGCAAAAAGGACCATTTACCAGAGCTAAGCAACCTTTTTTCGATAAAACATTCATTGACTGACATACACAATTGGTTGTACGTCAACTTTCAAAAGAGCGGCAAACACGTTGGCAAACAATGGTACACGTAAAAGGAAGGTGAATCATTTGGAGATTGACCTCAGCAAGAACTTCTCTAGTCAAAACCAAGCTAATTTGAAGTAAAATATCACGAGAAAGAAAGCATATCACAGGAGAAAAATTACAAATTAGATCCCAGGTATTGATAGTGACAAAGGAAAGTAGAATAATAACCCAAAAGCTTCCATTGTTACTTTCAAAGTTAGCAACAGATGAACTATACTTGCCTTTGTTCCACGCAAGGATATGCGAGGTCGACGACTAGCCAACACGATACCATTTTCATTAACTGTCACAGCTACTTTACGTAGTGTGCCGCCATTGCCACATTTTGGACAGAAAATTCTGCCAATGTCGGTGGTCACCTTAAAACAAGCATGGCATTTCAGAACCCACCTGCAGAAAAAATATTAAACCAGTGAAATCACTAAAAAAATAAAACTGCAAAGTTACATCGTTATTACCCAAACATCACTTGAAATAAAGGAGACGAATAACAACAGATAAGAGCTAGACCAATGTGAATAAAAATAGTTCACCACAAACATAATAAAACAAGAAACAGCCAAGATCATTATCAGGGTTGCTTGTGGAGATGCGCCTAAGAATTGCACATGTACCTGTGAAGCTCGCGAATTTGTATCCCACCAGGTGCAAGAAGTCGTAGACCCATCTGTAGAAGCACATTTTGCATCGCAAAGTCACTAGTTATACAAGCTACACTGGATTCTGACAATGACCTAAGAGTCCAGCTCTGTTCACTGCTTATATCATCCATATGCGACGTATCAGCCATTTCACTAATCTGACTTCTTATCTCCAAGTTCTGCAGGTCTTCATCGATGATAGAAACATCTTCCTGTGCAGCATCTGTCAGCTTGATACTATCGGATCCAAAACCCTCACTAGAATTGCTTAGTTCGTTGCAGTTCTGAAAAGATACCAAGGATTCCTCTTCCAGTTTCATCATATTAAAATCTGTAGAGATGTCTACATCTCCATTGTTCTGGTTGCGGGCCTTAACATCTTCAGAGTTACCATCTGTCCCTTGCTCGTAACTTTCTTCCATCAGCAGCTCTGGACATTCAGAATCATCAAGGTTTTCATTTTCCACGTTACTGGATGTGTCAAGTGAATCACTCATTTCCCGTCTGGCTTTCCTCCTGATATATCTTCTGTGAGTGCTCCGGCTCACAGCGGGTCGCCAATCACCAGAATTATCATCAAATTGTCCCTGTGATGCATCAATACCATCAGCCACCATCTTTTTCCCCTCAATTTTTACTTCAGTCTTCTTTGGAAAGTATCTCCTAGGTTTCCTAACACCATCATCACCAACCTCCTGACTCTCAAAGTGTGAGACACTGCCATCTTGACTTGGAACATTTTCTATACTAAGTTGATCGGCTGAGTTTAGCCCAAGGTTCAAATCTTTAACGGGTAAAATTTTTGAACTGAAATTTGACACACTGTCAAACTGATGCTCCAGGGCTTCCCACTCCTCGAGATTAGGGACATTCGAACCCCATCCAGGTAAGTCTTTCTCAGGAAGCCTTTTGACATTGACTGTTTGAATAGGAGCAGGGCTGTCTTTGAGATGCTGAGTCCCATGTATCTGTGCCTCTAATGTATAGGTCAAAGCAATGAGCTTAAGATCCACATCCGAAAGTGTTTGTAAGTCACCAGTAGCTCTGGCAAAGTTGATAACTGCAAATCGCGGGGCATTCAACTCATTTAAGATCAAACTTGAGCTAATAAAATTATTGCGAGTAAATGTAACATTACTAGTTCCACGATGATGATGTAAAAGTGGGAGTAAGATCGGAAAAATGAATTTATAGCACAACAAAGACACAAACTTTTCTTTAATGAATTAAAATACCAAGTAAGATAACACACAAGAATTAAACCAGAAAAAAAGCGTTAAAATACCTTTCTTAAGGGCTTCAGGGGATGGTTCCAGAGTATCCACAGGGAAGGGCAAGAAGTTTAGAAAGCGGCGGGAGGAGGGGTCGCGGATTTCATCAATTACGTCAGCGACTGAAACGAGGCGATCGGCCGCGTGAGAAAGGCGCTCTTCGCCCTGTATTATGGCATTGGCATCGACCACCGCCATTGCTATGCCCTTCGACGACTTACAGCTGCCAACCAAAACGCCGCTCTGTTGGTTATTCGCATCGGCGCATTGGAAGCCGAGTCTGGAACTATGCTGTAGTTTTTCTGGTTGCTGCTTTAGGATGTTGCTCCAACACAGTGGAGCAGTGGGCTGCGGTCTTACCTCCATGGCAGCGGTGCTTGTATGGAGAAGCAAGAGTGGGAAAATAAAACCCTACAAGTGGAAACGGAATATGGGTATTGAAAAACGATCCTCGAAACAAACCAATAGTTAAAAACGACAGCGTTTAGGTTGGGAGCACATACAAATTTACATTACCAAAAAAAGTAAATCATACTTTTTTTTTTTTTTTTTTATCATAATCGCGCTAAAGAAAAAACTGCATAAAGCATCTTATATATGAAAATCAAATAAACATATGTATTACAACAAAGAGTAGGTCTATGATACGGTTTTAATTATATTTATTCGTGAGATATGTCAATATTATTTATATATATAATAAAAGTAATATCCTTGACATGAAAAATAAGATAACTAAAATAAAATATTCATCACAAAAAAATGATTCGTTAAACCGTAGTTTTTGAGTCCAATGAAATAGATTGTACTGATCACATGTGGGAGTCAGATTTTATGATCATGATTACTTTTTATGCTAAGAGTTTTATTTTTTATGGTGAATATTGATATGGTTGACCCATCTCACAGATAAATATTCGTGAGACCGTCTCGCAAATGACCTACTCACTACCGAATTTGTGCTACTAGGATTTATATTATTTAATTGATTAATTCATTCATCTTATAAATTTCGGTCAAAATATGGATGTGGTATCAAATAGCACTGTTCAATTACCGCGTGACAATCAATCAAACTTAATTATAAATAAATTTTGCAAAAAATAACTCATGTAATATCGTCGTATGAGTAAATTTTGTGAAGTTGATTTCCAGTTCGATCCGATATATGAAAAATATTATTTCATTTTTACTGCAAAAGTATAATTTTTGTTAGTTATTTTATTGATAAATATTGTGAAATATATGTTGATTTAAGTGAAAAATATTAATTTTTATATCAAAATTATTATTTTTAATCCGATCAATTCATCTTAAAAGGCATAGATACATGAGATGAGTACATATGAGACCTACATTAAATTCTATATAATGTAATAATCCCGAACAGTTTATTTCATCCTATCTATTTGGGCATTGCTCTCATGATAGGATGGATGGCCAAGATTTGCTCATGCATATATAGGACCCACTTTTTTTTTTGAAATTGTATGTGTGACGAGATCTTACCCGTTGAAATGAAGTGAGCACAGTGTTCACATAGGTAAGATCTCATCTACCATCCCAAACTGCCCACATTCATCAATTCAATAATAAAAAAGCGATGCAGAAGCTCGAAAATTTAATATTAAAATTCATTTATTAGCTGGATGGTCTATTATTTAGAGTCTACAATCTACATATAGTAAAAAAGACCCGAAATTTAGATACAATATTTTGTTATTTAATTTTATAATAATAATAATAATAAAATAAATACCTCGTGGTCTATTGTTATTATTATAATTTATAACGTGAAGGTTAACATATAACACAAACAAAAAAGTATAAAATAATGCATGATAATTTTAAGATTTGATTATACTGAAGCCACGTATTCAGGTTCAAACTTCGCAGCCAATTCCTGATGCACCGAAGCATAACCCAATTTCAAAAAGTGTAACCTTTTCCCTCTCACTTGTGTCCCTCCCCCATTCCCATTTCATTACCCGAGATAACCCCCCCACACACACACACACACACACACGAAGAATCCAGCGAAAATGCGTGAGATCCTACACATCCAGGGTGGCCAATGCGGCAACCAGATCGGGGCCAAGTTCTGGGAGGTGGTCTGCACCGAACACGGAATTGACCCGACCGGCCGCTACCAAGGCGACTCCGATCTGCAGCTCGAACGCGTGAATGTCTATTACAACGAAGCCAGCTGCGGGCGCTTCGTACCCCGAGCAGTCCTTATGGATCTGGAGCCGGGAACCATGGACAGCGTCCGTTCCGGGCCTTTCGGTCAGATCTTTCGGCCGGATAACTTCGTCTTTGGTCAGTCCGGGGCGGGTAACAACTGGGCGAAAGGGCATTATACTGAAGGAGCTGAACTTATTGACTCCGTGCTTGATGTCGTTAGGAAGGAAGCGGAAAACTGCGACTGCCTCCAAGGTGAAATTGACTTCTTATGTGCTTTCTATGTCAGTTGTTTGCGGTGGGTCTATTTGTGTAACTTTTGGCGATTTTGCCTTAACTTAGTTGCAGCATTCTGAGTTGCGATGGCCTTCGTTTTTGTTTGTTTTTCTGCTTGGTAGTTGTGGCTTGTGAGTGGCCGTGGTGTGATTTACTTAAACTTCTATGTGCTGTTATCCAGGATTCCAAGTATGCCACTCTTTGGGTGGTGGCACAGGATCTGGGATGGGAACTCTGCTGATCTCCAAGATAAGGGAGGAATACCCTGACCGAATGATGTTGACATTCTCCGTTTTCCCTTCTCCAAAGGTGTCTGACACTGTGGTGGAGCCCTACAATGCGACGCTTTCAGTACACCAACTTGTTGAGAATGCTGATGAGTGTATGGTTCTCGATAACGAGGCACTTTATGACATCTGTTTCCGCACTCTGAAGCTCACAACTCCCAGTTGTAAGTCTTCGTATCCTTGATTTGTTAATCTGAACCTTGTATATTAATGGAATAACATGCATCGTGATTTCTGTTTTGTTGTCCTTTTATATTTTGTTTTGGCATCATGATAAAGCTTTTAGATTCTTACCCATACTGAGTTACAAGGGCTTGCTTTTTGGCCCAAGGATAGGAGGTTTTATGATTTGTAGGGCATCTCCAACCCTATTCTCCATTTTTTCATTCTCTACGCTCCAAAATAGAGTATTGTATTCTCTATTTAAAAAATCTTCTCCAACCCATATTCTCTAAATTTTATAAATTCTTTATTTTTTATATTTTTTATTCCAAATTATTTAATATAAAAATAGTAATTATGTAATATGATATTAAACAAATTAAATTAAATGTGACTCATTTTTTTAAAACATAATTCATTTATTTTGACATCGAATTTCAAGCCGCATACAACATTAAAACACATACATAGATCGATATAATTATAAACTACACATGATTTAAAGACTAATGTTCTGAATTAGAGTATTCCTCCCACAAATGGTCATTAAGAGCATCTCGGAGTGCATAGTGAGCCGATTTGTCTTTGATTTGACGCTGACGTGCAAGAAACTCTTGGAATCGGACGTGTTCATCAAAATAATTCAATTACAATAAATAAATAAATAATAAAAAATGAGAAAACTTGAAATAAATTAAATAATACCAAAAAATCATTAAAATTTAGTAAAAGTATTGAAATAAACATTTAAATATATGAAATTAATAAAAAAAATTAAAGGGTGTATTTGCAATTTTGGAGAATGGCATTTTCGTAAATAATGCCATTCTCCAAATAGCATCCTACTTAGTTTTGTGGTATCATTGAACTAAAGATATTTCCTCCGCATGATGTCAAGCATTATATGATATTTTATTTGTCTCGTGTACAACTGACGGGGTTCCTTCTTTTAGGCCCGTAACCAGCCCCACAAGTATTGCCATACTGTGAAGTCTGAATAGTAAGATAGCAAAATGCACATTATTTTTGTGTGCTTCCATCTCAACCAGCCCATTCCATGACCCTGATTCTCTCTCATACATACCCACTCACCAGTACAATTCCTTATGAGTCAACTTGATAGTTAATTAGAATACATGTATTAGGTTGACTAAAACCTAAATTCCGAGAGGCTTGTGATGGCGTGCATCTCTCACGCGTGGTTATACCTACTTTCATGGTCCCTCAATACAGTATACATGTATTTGTGGGCTAATCATTTGTCATCGATTCTTAATTATTCCATTTGCATGTTTATTAAAAAATGAATGCTTTAATCCGCATCAACAAATTTGGTTTAGGCTCTCTTTTAATTTTTATATCAACCATATACAAATTGAATGACCGGTTTCTGGCATGTTTCTTTGTATTTGATAAGCTATAAATCAAGCAATTTCAAGGCAGAGCTTTTAATTGTTTCTTCCATGTACCATTACAGTGTTCCTGAGGTGGGTGACTTGTTTTTAACCTTTTTCTTTTTTCCACTAGTTGGGGACTTGAACCATTTGATATCTGCCACCATGAGTGGTGTCACTTGCTGCCTTCGCTTCCCAGGACAGCTCAACTCAGACCTTCGAAAGTTGGCAGTCAATCTTATTCCATTCCCTCGACTCCACTTCTTCATGGTTGGATTTGCCCCACTTACTTCTCGTGGATCTCAGCAATATCGTGCTCTTACTGTCCCTGAACTCACCCAGCAAATGTGGGATGCTAAAAACATGATGTGCGCTGCTGATCCTCGACATGGTCGATACCTCACTGCATCAGCCGTGTTCCGTGGCAAGATGAGCACTAAGGAAGTCGATGAGCAGATGATCAATGTCCAGAACAAGAACTCATCATACTTTGTCGAGTGGATACCGAACAATGTGAAGTCTACAGTGTGTGACATTCCACCCACCGGTCTTAAGATGGCATCAACGTTTATTGGCAACTCAACATCAATTCAAGAGATGTTCCGAAGGGTCAGTGAGCAATTCACTGCCATGTTTAGGAGGAAGGCTTTCTTGCACTGGTACACGGGAGAAGGTATGGATGAAATGGAGTTTACTGAAGCTGAGAGTAACATGAACGATTTAGTTGCAGAGTACCAGCAATATCAAGATGCGACAGCTGACGAGGAATATGACGAGGAGTATCAGGAAGAGGAGGCAGAATAAGATGTGAGGTCGACGTCTATGTGGTTTTTGCATATATTTCTATTATGGATCATAAAGTCGATGTGTTGAATATTGCTTTCGTTTATGCTTTTTCTCGACTCTCTAAACCTTTAGTTTGCTGTTTGAACTGTGTTTTGAACTAAGAGATTTTGGAGTGTTGATTTTAAATTTCTTTCTTTTTATCTAGTTTGTCACTCAAAAGTTTACATGTGCGCCAGGTTGGACCTATCCTCGTATACGCAGGCAGGGAATAGTTGGAATGAGGTTATTTTCTCCGATTGAATGGAATTCTAAGGTTGTACAATACCTTTTGATATTAGTATTTTTTACTAATCTCTTTCATAAAATAAGGTTAAGCCCACACGACCCAATGAACGCAATCGAAACGTGTTCGGTTTAGAAAACGTAAAACATCACCGAAGATATTGTGTTCTGTATCTTCGTTTTGTCTGTTGTTTACCCTATCAAACCAGTTTTTTGTATTTCTACATTTTAAAAAAAAAAATTGTTTTAAGAAAGTGTACCACTCATTTATTTTTGTTCGAAGACTGAGGTTAAATGCTGTTTAACGTAGGGGATATTGTGTTCTGGATCAAATGTTAGATATTAATTATAAGATATTTCAGGAAAAAAAATTAATAGAAAAGTAGACGAGAGACGACTTAAGTTTTGTTGTTTTCCCTTTCACCAAGAATTTATTCTATTGGCATCGACCTATTAAAAAATCACATGAATGAAATAAGTTTACAATTAATCGATTAATCTGAGCTAA
The DNA here is from genome assembly GCF_022965805.1 of Primulina eburnea. Classification (NCBI taxonomy): domain Eukaryota; kingdom Viridiplantae; phylum Streptophyta; class Magnoliopsida; order Lamiales; family Gesneriaceae; genus Primulina; species Primulina eburnea. The sequence goes on along the minus strand of NC_133104.1, from coordinate 39,244,422 downwards.
TTCAATTCCCAAACTATTAAATGGTCGAGTACTTGATCTATTCATCCCACATCCACATATAGGCTTATATGTGTTTCACATAGGATTACCAAAAAATTATTGGAAATATAATTTTACAAAGAAAATCTCTCTCTCTTTATTTAATGAATATTTTAACATTATAAAAAAATTATTTGTAGTAATAAATAAATGTTTAAATATGACAAAAAAAAATTATTGGCAGTAAATCACCGCCAACATTGATCCTCTCTTTTTTCCCCTACCCTTCAAGCCAACTTGATTTTAAATTCATATATGAACAAAATTAATGAGGATTATCAAGGGGTACCAACATCGCCATATCATATAATGAAGGCGCCTTTCATATCTAAACAGCATTGCAAACATATCCGAGAAAATAAAAGCTAAAACACATTGGCAACGAGTCCTGAACTTGAGTTTTTTCTTACAACAGGAATAGACAACGATAATCTCAACAGAAATATCAGTTAATACCTTCTTTTACTTCCCAACAACAATAAAATTATATAGCATTGCAGCTCCTCCTACAAAGAAAACTTTTGTTACAACATATGTTAGCACAAACTGATCATCGGATTCAAGAAACTGTTTGTACGGTGAGTTCAGAGTCTGGGAGATTCCAGATGTCGTCCATTTGCAATAACACATATACACAAAATATGCAAGTGCTGATTGTAACTAGTATCCTCATCCGTCCATCAGGTCGAAATCGAGCTGAGAATTTTTTATGTCCAATCGTGAACCCTGTGGCCAAAGACTCGTACCAGAATTAGGATGACTTGGAGCAGCGGTATCTGGAGTTGATGACTTCTCAGCAGACTCTTCTAGCAGATAATTTTCGTCTTTCGTCTCTGACTCAGCTTTGGTCTTTGCTTTAGTGCTACCATATACAAAACTGCATGCCACCACCTGCAGAAAGTATTTTACCGGTGGCGAGACATAAAGCCATATAAAGGGTGAAAGAGAATTCTACTGGTGAACAAACAAATTTAGCAAAATCAAATGAATACCTGCACCGGATTTGCTGCAGTAAGTCTACCGCCTATGGCTCCACCAATCATTCGCCCATCAGTGTTGCAAATGGAAATGCTTAGTCCGCCAGTTCTATTGCGAGGACCGCCAGTTTCAGCGAGTAAGTATGAACCAGACAAGCATAATATTTGGAACCGGCCCTAAAAGAAATAACAAGCCATGTTGGTTTCATTTTAGACGGGTAATGACTTACTTGAACAAAAATGTGACGCATTACGGTACCATTAAATATAATATCCTACAGATTGCCTCATTTAGTAGCATGAACCCATACTGCAAAAAGACCATCACTTTTCAACATGAGAGAATCCCAACACTCGGGGAACCAAATCCCAAATTACATGATAGATTTGCAGCTAATTGGTGTGGTATGCTATGAATGGAGTTTGGTTAAATTCATTTGAAAAGCCCGGCCCTCTATATACCGCATTCAATCAGGTCAACCCAGTCCATTTTCAAAAACAATCAACAAAAGGGACCAGCATAATTTCTAATTCAAGAATACTACAGGGTACATTTAGCAGTAACCATAAATTGAGAACTCAATAAATACTGATTGAACCAAGAGAGCACTTATTGGACGTGTTTCCTGCCAGAATTACTCTATCTATTTTAAAATTCGATACCACCCTGCTGATCAGAGATACATAAAGAGTTTTTGTTCTTCCAAAACATCCACACCTCCAAATATTAAGAAGTTTGTGGGCACCAAGTTGCTTATCGCAATTCAACAAGCAAATAATAATAATTCTGCGATGTAAGGCCAAATATCACACACTGCAATTTCCACAAAGAAAGTAGCTCCTCACTACAATATGTATTAACCGAGAAAATCATGAACACCTTCACAAGGGGCATATAGATGCAAAATCAGAGACCCCACAAGGATATAAATTGCATCAATCACACATAATCAGCTCAGACATTAAGATGCAAAGAAAGGTATTGAAAACAGATGATTCTAGTGGCAAAAAATTTATTATATTAAAAAACTGATGAAAGAAATGAGTCTCCTAAGCTTTCAAAATACAGCAGCACATGAAATATGAAGGATCAGGATGGTTTAAACCTCATAAGTGACAGTGCCAGCAGAAGTACTAGGTTGGCGTAATGTTACTGAAGAAACTGATCCATTAGCAGACAAGATGCATAAAGCTCTTGGTCTCTGTTGTGCAAATGCCAATATTTTTGCGGCAACGTCCTGCAGGGAGATCAATAAATTCTCTTACTGCAAGTCTACTAAAACAAGGGTACTCTTGAGTGTTAAAAGTGTAATAGGAACATATTCAAATCAAGCATGTATTTACAGAAACCAGAATTGAGAAGATTCTTAACTTAAGACATAACATACCTCTCCAACTCCAACATGTATAACATGCGGTGTAAAAGCTAGCCCAACTGTGCTGTTCATCCATTCACCTGATCAAATATATCATTTAAGAACATAATGTTCTCACAGCCACAAAATTCGTGGATAGAGCAATTTGCATCTAAAAAAGAGAAAAGACCAATAGCTCCCAAATTCAAGTCTAAAGAAATAAGAATTTCCGGTTGTTTTTCCTTTCATGGTGGTTGAGTGGATGAGAAAATTCGAAGAACATAAAACATAAAGGGCACAACAAATGATGCGGTGAAATTGAAAAAACAGGACACCACAATCGTGAAATTAATATGAAATATGAGAAACACCAAACTTTATATTAATATCAGGACAAAATAAAGAAAAAGCTCATTTTTTATGCTTTAAGTAGCTGCACTGATAAAAGTCGTAAACACATATCGTGGAAACTTCATAAAGCACTAAACAGGTTGAGGTCCATCTATTTCTCAAAGACTCATATTTCAGTAAAAATTAGCATTTCAAATTATGGTCAACGTACAAGTCCAGTAACAAACTACACTTTGCTCTCTGAGAACCTCTTCTTATCTTTCCTAAGGAGAGGTTCAATACTGATGATTTTTCTTTTAAATATTACTATTAGATAACCATAATATTGAATTTTTGGTAATAGGACACACTAATATATGTCACACTATCAAGACTTCTTGAACTAAAATGCATTGCATCCAGCAATCGTCAGAGACACTGCAGATATAGAATCACAATCAACTACAATAAAAAATATACCAAGAGGAGCAAGCTGCTGCTTCCATCCACTGCCCGGTGGTCGTCCTCTCCGTCTTTTTTCAGAAGGATTTATCTCGTCGAAACGAGGTGTGGGAGCTGACAAAGGTGATAATCCTAAAGACATATTAGACTTATCTGGAGCATATTTCCTAGGCCTGCCCCTCTTCTTCTTCACAGTTTCACCACTTGGTGGCGCAACAGGCACCGGAGCCATAGTCATTCCATGAGTAAAATTGGGTAATGAGTTCTCAACATGGAAAGCAGAACCAATTACAGCACTACCATTAACACCTATATTGGGATGCATTGCGATGTTGGGATTTGAAAGATTTTTGAAAACAGGTGTGGGGTGTTGTATTTCACGAGCCTGTGTCATGGCTGAGCCACCACCGGGACCATGTCCATTTGGGCCAGCCCCGGAACCATCAGATCCACCGACTCCACCTCTATTGAAGTAATACGAAGCTGAGCCTTGATATGCAATTCCTTCTCTTCCATCCATGCATTTACTAGGTAAAAAATAACAGTAAAGATTCAATTTTTTCCAAATATTTCACCTAAAACCGTTTCTTCGCCATGTGTCATGTATCCGAAAAATCTAAAACTCACTAGCCAAATCCGGAAAAATCCCTGAAAAACAAGCCAGAAAAGAGGGGGGGGAAACAGTAAACACAACATGAATTCTATAGCTACTACAGAAAAGGTGGATTTTGTAAGGGTTTAAAATGGGTTTTTCATTAATTACATAAAGCAGTTAAATAAACAAGAAACTGGAGATTTCAGGTCTCAGCATGAAATATAAACTAAAATGAAAAAGAGGAAGTAAAAAAGGCCGAATCTTGAGGTGAAAGGAAAGCCAAGAACACACATCAAACCTTATTATGTAAATGTCGAAAATCCACGGCCGTCTATTCCTAAAATTTAACAGACCTCCACCCACACTCGAGGTCGCGCCGAGGAAAAATTGGAGAAAGCGAGATGAAAACCTAGATTTGGAGCGTAGGGAGAGTGGGAGGAACTAAGGGTGAGTTTGGCGCAAGGGGCTGCAGGATAACGACAAAAGTTAGATGGAATGGTAAAATTTGTGGAGCTTTCGAATTAAAGTGAGGTGGTGGTGATGATACCTTTTATTGCCTAATTATAATTAAACTACAATTTAATTTGAAATATGATAATTAAATAATAAATTTTCAGTATTTTGGTATTTTCATTCCTTAATTCCCACTTAATAATAATCATTTATGTTTGCAATCTATTCTATAATTTATATTCAATGTAAAACTTCATATTATTTATAAACTTATTTCGAATTTTATATTTAGTTCTTATGTGATTACATTTTTTTATCGTTACAAAAATAAAAATATTATGGGGAAAGAGTTTTTTTTTATTAGGAAAATTCTGAAAAAAAAAATACATTTGAGTGCTAAGTTTTTAGAAAAGAGTTATTTTGTTAATGTCAAAAACTTGTGTGAGATGGTATCACATGTCGTATTTTGTAAGACATATATCTTATTTAGATATCCATGAAAAAAGTATTACTTTTTATGCAAAGAGTATTACTTTTTATTGTGAATATCAGTATGGTTGACCCGTCTCACAGATAAAGATTCTAGGAGACCGACACACAACAGACCTACTTTTTACGAATTATCCCGTTTTGATTTAGAATATCGATATGTAGTGTAATTTAATCAAGACAGTCTCACAGGTCGTATTTATGAGACAGATCTCTTATTTTGGTCATCTATGAAAAAATATTACTTTTTATGCTAAGAGTATTACTTTTTATTTTGAATATCGATAGAGGTTGACCCCTGTCTTATATGAGAACCACTCTTTAATCAAATAATTATATCAAAGCAATTTGAAATTTAAAGGTTGAATAATTTTTACATGGAATTCAACTTTGAAACAGAATGTGCATCTTTTACTAATATATATGAAGGAAGAATAACTTATGATCACTTATCGTACATCAATTTTTTCCTAAAATACTTATTTTCAGTAATATCATATTTTTTGAATGAAAAAAATATAACACAATAAAATAAAACTCCAAATATGAGATTTAAAAATTATCTTAATCTTATAATATCAAAATACTAATTTTCCATAATATCATATTTTTAAAATCATATGCACGTAATTACGTGAAAAAGTTTTCTAGTTATATAAAATATCAATGGATATATTTAAAATATGCAAATAGATTCTGAATTACCAAATAATAACATATACTCAACTTTTATTACAAAAAATATTATTTCAATATTTGAACTCAAATAATATTGTGGCATGATTCAAAGTCTTTTATCCAAAGTCAAAAGCAATTTTAGGAAATTGCTTTGTAGTTGGGCCGATCTGTCTTGTCCGGAAGCCCACTTTTATCACTGAAAATTGATTGTAAAAATAACAACCCACTTGCCGGTGCCGTGTAGACCGTAACACCCCGTTTGGTTCGAGGGATTAGGAGTGAATTACTAATTTATTCGGCCCAATCAAGTGTTTGGTTCATTTTAAATAAACATATCTTATCCCTCCTAGGTATCATTAGGTTATATTAGGTAGGTTAAAATAATACCTCCTCACCCCCTAAAATTATTTATCCCACTCTTAATACCTCATATTTTTCCGATTTTACCCTTCTCCTAAATTCAAACTCACCGCCATTTCCCGCCACCGACCGCCGCCAGCCAACCACAGACGGACCGCCGACCGCGGCGAGCACCGGCCGATCAGCGACGAACTGCCGACCACCGGCCGGCTAGCGACGGTTTGTCAAAAAACCGGTTTGTGTAGAAAGGTTTGTCAAAACACCGTTGCTAATAGCAACGGTTTGTAAAACGTCGCAATTAACGACGGTGTGTTTAAACAACGTCGCTAAATGTCTAATTTTTAGTAATTAAAATAATTCAAAACAAGATCGGCGACGGTTTCTCAAAAACCGTCGCTATTAGCGACGGATTGTTTTCTCAAAAACCGTCGGTATAAGCGACGGTTTTTGAGAATCCGTCGGTAAGTTTACCTGCTGACCTTTTCCGATCGACCATTTCCACCGGCCGGCAAGACATCTTTCCCTGACTCAAAATTAACAACTCGCTTCTCATCTAAGATCATTGTTGACAAAATTTAATAATGGAGTAAAATTCAAATAAAATTATAATGGACAACATCTTTCTAACACAATTATATTATGGCAAAACTTGTGTAACACGGTATCACGAGTCGTATTTATGAGACGGATCGCTTATTTGAGTCATCAATGAAAAAGTATTACTTTTTATGCTATAAATATTATTTTTTATTGTGAATATCGATAGAGTTGATCCGTCTCACATATTAAAATCCATGAAACGGTCTCGTATGAGACACACTCTTTATTATATAACAAAAACTATTGTGAGATAGTTTAAATGATCGATTTTGCGAAACAAATATTTGAGTGGACTATGAAATCAAAAGCTTATTAGACATATAAGTGGTTTACCACAATTGTTAAACCTTTTAAAAAAAATTAACATAATCAAAAGCATTTAAGTGCAACACGCTCGAAATAGATCTGCATTAACAGCGCAAAGACACTCTCTTCCAAGTACACCACATCCGTGTGTATCTATCTGTATTTTTATATATGTTGTGTATGTATCTAAATTATCTCTCTATATATGTTTTTTCTGTTCACCTGTCTATACGTATACCCCTAGATCGTTTGCACTGTTGGTTTATCGTTTCAGGCTCTACCCGAACAAACGCTACACGATTTTCTTCTGTAAACAAAGATAAACATACGCAGATAACATCAGTAGTTGGCTTTGTGCTCTTACCAAAGCTAGCTTGGCCGAAAAAACATTTTTAAGGTTCCTTTTTATTCTCTCGATACTTTGTCTTTTACTGACAAATTATGGGTTTGAGTTTATTGAAATTGTGCATTCTGGAAATGGGTTTTACTTTTTGTTTTTTGATTCACTTGAGATGGGCTCTTTCTGATATATTTTTTTATTATGCTCTGGACTTTTGGGGAAAGTGGGTTTGGTTGGATTTTTTTCCTGGCATTGTATAATTGACTTTGAATGACCAAGTATGTTTAATGTGCGTTAGGTGAATTGTTGACTTGATATAGCCGAAAAGGAAGTATTTTTGGGAGGTGTTGGCGACATGTGAAAGCTTTCGGATTCAAAAATGTTGATTTGGTCTCCGTGAGCTTTCCCAGATTTGATTATTTGCTTAAAGTAACTTTCTCGATCCTTAAATCGTATGCTTTATGTTGGCTTGTAGATCATGATTGAACTTATGAATGATGATTTGAGGTATTTCATTGTCTATGGCTGAAATTTGGAAATGTATATGGTTTTTCTGCGAGTTCCTATTGTCTTATCCCCACATACTGTAGATGCTAAACTAATATGATTTTGGGGTTTATATGATCGGCTGACGGACAATGAACTAGGTTTATGATTATCTAACTTTGCATTCATCTTTAGTTTTTGAACTAGTTAGTAAGTTAACCAGTTGTGTGCATTCAACTTTTCATACAAACTAAGCTGTTGATTCCGTTCGTCCAAGTTCTTAATGCATCGCTGTTAGAAACTTCTCTGGATGTATCTAGAAGCTGATATTTCTGTTCATTCCTTGGTGGGCACAAATTGTCGTATTTAGTTCTAGACGTTATACGCTTTTATGTTTATGCATCTTAATTTTGTATAGAATAACCCAAGTATATATCTGGTCAATGGAGTCAGATGGATTACGTCTGAGTTAAAAGTGGCTTTTGGCTAGGAGGAATTTTGAAGTCTTGTTCCTGTTCGCGTTCTAGTTGTTGGATTGGGATGGGCTGCCACTGTTCCAAGCTCACCTCATGTTGTTTTATCTCGGAAAGTGATGGGCCGGGTCACGAAGCTAATAATGCTGGTTTGTCATAGATATCATGTTCTTCCTCTTAATTTGTGAAGAAGCTGAGTTCGACTTATTTTCATTCGGTGCAGAAATTGAGGATAAAAGTGAAATCAGTGATTTGCCTGCATTTCGCGAATACTCTATTGAACAACTCAGGATAGCTACATCCGGATTTGCTGTAGCAAACATAGTTTCAGAACATGGGGAGAAAGCTCCGAATGTGGTTTATAAGGGGAAATTGGAGAATCAGAGGCGGATAGCTGTCAAACGCTTTAACAGGTCTGCTTGGCCTGATTCC